>NC_083098.1:37084199-37384199 GCF_949774975.1 Lagenorhynchus albirostris | reverse complement strand
ACTGGGGATTTTTATGAAAATGTAGCCTAGAACTAAGTCCACAGAAGATGATTAAATAATAAAATCTCAAATGGCTGTAGCCAGAAAATATTTTTGATGGTACCACAGAGGAAATTTCATAGAGCTCATGACTCCATCAGACAACTCTTCTTTCCCACCTAGATTGTGAATTGGGACACAAGATATCCTTCTATCGTAATACAGGGCCAACCAGAAAGATTTGCTCTCGTAGTGAGAGGCAGTAGGGAAGCAGACTAGTGACCCCTCAAAGAGAAGCAATGCCATTATTTCTAGACTAAAGCGCAGCTGAATTGTCAATCTTTTTACATATTTCAAAGAACAAACCATAAATTTCAGTATTGTGATGGTGAGAAGACAGAAACACTGTCAATAAAGATACTATTGGAAATCTAAATTTTGAACTAATTCAGAAAGACTTAGAAGGCTCTGAAATTGTTTTAAAAGGTAGAATTTAGCACAAGAAATTGTAAAACTAATTTGAGTCAGCAAACCAAAATAACAAAAGAGAAGAAATCTGACTAGATCCAAGAAAAATCTCTCCATTTCAACCTCCAGCTTCTTATCAAATCCCTAGTAAGGATAAACTGATAGCTAAAACCAGAACTTTGTTATATTTATACATTATATATATTATATGTATATATATATATATATATATATATATATACACACATACACCATATGCTTTCAGGTACATATGATGAAACTTAGTGGTGAAATTAAATAGAAATTTATTTTTGTCACTTAAAAAGACATCTGGACGTGGGTGGTTGCTGGCATTGATCTAGTGGCTCAGTTATGTAATGCCAGTGTTTCTGTGATTCCCCGTGCAGGGTCTTTCAGCATCACAAGATGGTTGCTATAACTCTAGGCTCATCCTCTTTAGCTGCTAAAACAAGTAGGGGTGGACCAGTGCCCACCAAATTAGTCCCTGTTACCTTAGAAAGTGAAATTTTCTGAGACACTGTCTCAGCAGACTTCCACTTGGGCAGAACTATGTGCCAGTGGTCACCACTTTTAGCAGAAGAGACTGGAAAGAGAATTTTTAAAAATCCTTTTCCAGCCTCTATAGTGAAATAAGAAAGAAGAGGAGTTGGAAACAACTTGAGGTCAGTCAGAACCAGATCAACCTGCAAATGCAGGCTGCAGAAATTGATGTCTACAATGGGATATGGTTTTTGGTCCATATAGTGGGTTTGACCAATGCCAACAAATCTTTGGCATTGAATCCCATATTAAACAGTCTTTTCAAATATTTTAAAGAGAGATTTCTTGACCAGGTGGGCACCCTAATGACAACTTCAGCCAAGAAGCTTATACCTGAAGGATTAAACTGGAAAAACTTCATGATTATACAATGAAGTCTTAACAAGCTCACCCCTAACTGTATAGCCTACACAGGGCTGAACCATAATGGGAATGTTAAATAAAGATGTTAAGTGACTGTACTACAAAAAGCCTCATGTCTGAAAGGGGGGAAATCACATGAAGTGAGGTTGGAAGAAGTACACAAAAATAAGGCAGCTAAAACTAGTATCTTTGGCTATTTCTTATAATTTGTCTTTGTCTGAAAGCAGGAAGATTGACTAAATGACCTTTTAAGGTCTTTCCATAGTAAACTCTCCAGCTAGACTCACAGGAATGATGATCTTTACAAACTTTTGCAAAGAGTTTATCAAACCCATGGAGCTGTGATCATTGATTAAATATCTTTGTCTAGCCTACAGAGTTTTGAAATAAACTTTTCTGTCCAGTAACCACAGAGGCAAGCTGCTAATTTCATAGTGATCCTTGTACTGTATTTGCTGTCTTCTTAAGTACCCACATCAGAGGTTTTAAAACATCTCAGACAGACAAGCTCTGTTCTATTTTAAACAACATTAACAGAAGGAGATTATACAGCCTCAAGATAAGTGTATCATAAAAATAGCTGTTATTCCTGTTGAACTATGTTTCTGCTATTAATATTGACAGAAAGCCTAGAGACTTTGAGTGAAAAAAATTACAAACAGGCAAAATTTACCCAATTTTGAACCAGGCTGCATGAAACCATCAACCCGCTTGGCAGGTGTCTGTAAAGAATCAAGTTATTTCTTAAATTTTTAATTAGATTAAGTTTAAATTTTAAAGAGAAGTCATCTGATATTCCCTCTCTTTAAATTTCTTTATTATGGAATAGAGAAAGTAGCAACGAAAGAACAAAGAAAATAAATTATGCAATTTCTGGAAACGTAGTCATTGTTGTAAACAAGTCATGGACAAGCTTCCTGGGCCTTAACGATGTACTAGTGTCCAGAAAACATGTTCTCAAAGAGCCAAGCTGATTAATTTCACCAGTGGTCATGAGCCACAACACAGCCAGGGGACATGACAGATTGACTGTTGGAGAAAACTATTATTTTCCTTCTGTGACCAATGCTATAACTGTTGAAATCATAGCTGGGAAGAAGTAAGCTCAATCATGCAGTTAAAGTGTTGTTTTGAAACAACTGGCCAATAACTTTCTCACTGAAATAAAACTTCAGGGAGCAACCCTTAGAAGTGAAGGAATTACCCATCACAACAGATAATGGCTCCCACATTAGAAGTTTAAAAAAGATTCTGGTTTTTCAAATTCTTGAGCAAAGATAGCAATCTACAGTTCTCAATGTTAAAGTAAATACCTTTTAAAAAGCCTTAAAATAAACACAGTGTGTTCCCGTAAATATTCTCCAAAAGTATCAAAACACTTGTTAAGATAATGCTTATTTTTAGAAAGAAGATAAACTAACATCCAAATGCAGTTCCTTTGCAGAGACGCAACACATGAATAATATCACTGAGGTGACCAATCTGCTTAACCAGAGTAACATATTCTTGAAACCCTATTTTCTGAAAAAAAAAAAAAAAAAAAAGGTAAAGAGACTCTCATTTAAAAAAAAAAAAGGAAAGGACTAAAATGGAGGCCTGAGTAGGATGGAGGGTGGAGTGGGTGCGAGTTAGGAACTGGAGACACCCTTCTGGTTTGGTTTTGCCTGGGACTATCGCTACTCTCCAGTTTACAACTAGGTAGTGACTCACTGCAGGTTCCAAAATAAATGCACCTGCTTTTTTAATGTATAGCGGTTTTTAAAAATGCATTTCCTGGTCTCAATGAATGAAGAACATGAATGGAATGTGTTATGGAGATTTTCAGTCTATAACATGTCTCACTCTTGCTGATTTCTTCCTCAAGGCATGTGACATTTTTAGACAGGATGCCATGGCAGAGGGAGACATTCTCAAGTGGAAGAGCTTCATTCCTTTCTCAATGTATATATGCTGTCCTGATAATACGTTTTCCATTCCACCTG
This sequence comes from Lagenorhynchus albirostris, assembly GCF_949774975.1. Lineage (NCBI taxonomy): Eukaryota > Metazoa > Chordata > Mammalia > Artiodactyla > Delphinidae > Lagenorhynchus > Lagenorhynchus albirostris. The sequence continues at coordinate 37,380,846 of NC_083098.1, read as the reverse complement.
CTCTTATGTGTAGCAGGTAAGGGACATTGGAGACCTGCCCTATAGACCTAATTAAAGCTATAATCTTGTCTTGAATGACAGCTTTTACAGCCATATTGAATATTTTAGAAATCATGATTCTCTCTACTTTTTTTCTGATTACAAAATTTTAGAAAACTTTATCAGAATTGACTTTTCTTTTTCTGGGGGAAGGGATGTGGAGGTTTTCTCTGCTTTGCTAAGTCCCTAAACTTAAACGAAAATCTGCTTCTTGAGTAACTCAGCATTGCCTTGAGATTTAGAAATTGTGTTTGTGTCATTTCAGATATCTCTTGGCCTTCATTCTCTCCCCAGTGGAACTTAGGTTACAGATGGAGGACATACTTCCCCTACGTATCCACAATACCAGCACTACTTGGCATGTACTTAGCATTTAATATATAATTATTCAATGAAAAAGTTGCCAGAGGATGCAAAGAAAGAGAATGGAGAAGGCATATGGAAAGGAAGGAGGGCAGGCATCAGACAGGCATAGTATAGCTGACTTATACATTTATAGGTACTGGACAAAAGTTTCTATATTTAGAAACCTCATGTATAGCAAGCACACAAGAGCAAAGATATTTTCCTCATTCTTCCCCACAAGTCTTTTTTTTTTTTTTTTTTTTTGCGGTACGCGGGCCTCTCACTGCTGTGGCCTCTCCCGTTGCGGAGCATAGGCTCCGGACGCGCAGGCCCAGCGGCAACGGCTCACGGGCCCAGCCACTCCGCGGTATGTGGGATCTTCCCGGACCGGGGCACGAACCCATGTCCCCAGCATCGGCAGACGGACTCTCAACCACTGCACCACCAGGGAAGCCCTCCACAAGTCATTTTTATTTTTTTTTTGTTTAACAACATTATCAATGGCTTTCATCTCTACAATAAACCAATTTCCCTATGTCTAGAGACACACTAAACTGGTGCCTTCACCAGGGCATGAAGGTGTCCATGGCTTGCACATCCTCTCCAGAAGAGAGTGGAAATACACCTTTAACTAAAATCTGCCTATTTATTTTAATTGCCCACAGTCAAAAACTTAGGAAGTTAGTTACAATGAGAAAATTATAGATGAAAAGTCATGTTATAAAAGTTTCCATTCCTTAAATGCACCTGTTTTGAAACTGGCCAAAATTACAAAATTATGTTTCTGTTTTACTTATTCTGAGAACTGAGATTTCCATTACAACTAGAGAAAGTTTTCCTTTTTAGACTTTCATAGAAATAGGATATATATTGCAAAATGAACAAATATTTCAATTTATTTAATAAGTACCTATTTTTTTTCTGAGCAAATAACTGCATTCTTTTAAAATATGTATCATTGAGTATCTGAAGCTTTATGTATTACATTCCATTTTTAATGGTTGCACCAGGTCTTTATAACAGGTGACTGGCCATGCTCTCAATTCCTCTGCCTTTATTCCAAATGTCATTTCTCACCGTACTATTTTTAAGAATTACAAAAAATATAGGATACAAGCATGAATATCTTCTCAACTATACATGACCAATAAATTGGTATTTTTATTAACCCCTAATAATAATTTATTTTCTTGTGATTTGCTCTCATCCAAAAAGGTGGAAGACGCAAAGCCCAGTTAATTAAGAAATCATTATAGGTTGGTTTGGGTTATGATAAACTGAAGCTTAATTTGCTATTAAAAAAGGACAGATACTGAATCTGTATACCATACCCACTGAGAGTGAATTTCCTAGGCAGTTTTCTTGGGTCTCACAGAATGTCTTAAATATCATGAAGTCATCCTATGGGGCTCATGTGGTCCATATAATGCCTCCTTCTTTTCTTCCTCTTTGCAATCTTCCACTGATTCAGCAGTAACTTCATACCGGTTCACAGCCTCCCTCTTAATCCCTGCCATGATGCCGGGTGAATTCGATCCTCACCATCCAGCCCAATAGTCTTGCCTCATGGTTCTTTGTCCTCAGTGCCATTTATTACCCACCTCCACTTCACTTCAAGCATCTTCATCTTAGGATTTATATCAGCCAGAACTGCCATATTTTTGAAATCTTAAACACCAATGTCAAATTCATTGAACCACATCCTCTTATATCTCCAGTTCTCTCATACCCACTCCATCTTCTCTGCCCTTAAATATCTCTATTTGGTCCTAATTCATCAGCCCACTCCTGCTTATTCTCTCTCTTTTCTATGACTAACCTAAGTATCATTTTAAATACAATCTCACCAAACCCCTTAACTACCATTCTCCCAATCAATTCATCACACATACCAGGCAACACATCAGGCCTGGATCAATTCAGCTGCCTATTCATTCCTCTTCTATGCCTAGACTGATAAGGCATACTAGAGAAAACGCAGAATGCACAATCAGGAAGATGAATGGTATGAAAAATTCATGGATTCCACCTTCAGCTGTACTCTCAAAATTGTTCTGCAGTCCTAGTCATCTTATTCTTTGTCCCACAGTAGCTATGTGAAATCATCCCAGGCCTCTACCCTCATTGCCTACTTTATCATTTTTAATGAATAGCATCAATTCCTTACTTCACAGAAAAAATGAAAGTCATCATTTGCCTCCTTTCAACACTAAATATTTAAAAGCAGCTCAATATTTCCTTATTCATTTTTGTCCCAGTGGAAAAGCTCTTTCTCCATGTAGATCCCATTCTCTCTCCCTCATTTTCCATGTCCTCAGGTACCTCTTCCTATAAATTCACATCCTCTTGCCCAGCTGGATTTTTAACCTCTTCTATGCTGGCTTCGTCCTCTCTTTGCCTATAATTATGTTCATATCTTTCTCAACCAATAATAAAATAAAACAAAATCTTTTTTGGGGGGAGTATGATCTGTTTATTTATTTTTTTGATATTTAAAAATACCTCTATTAACATGAGGTTGGGAATAATTTGTTACTCAAGAAATAAAAAGCATAAGTCACATAGGAAACAATTGATTACTTTGGCTGCATTAAAATTATGAACTTTATCAAAAGGCTATATAGAGAGTGAAAAGATAAAATATTTAAAACACTCATAAATTCACAAAGAAGAATATGTAAAGAATGCCTGTGAATCAATAAGGAGGATAGGCAACCAACTGAAGCAAAAATCCAGGAGTGGAGAAGGGTGGCGAAACTCTTGAACAGGCACTTCATAAAGAGGAACCACAAGGCACGAGTAAAATGAAAAGTTGCTCAACCTCTTGAGTAATGTGAGTACAAACCCCCTGCAAGATACACCTTCACCTCCACCTGATAAGCCAAAAAATTTTAAGCCTGATAATGGCAAGTCCTGACAAGAATGTGGAACAGCATGAACTCTCAGATATTGCTGGTGAAAATCAAATTATTAGATTCACCCACTTTGTTTTTTGATTTTAACTTTCACTTTTTTTTAACTGAAAAAAAGTTGACATACAGTATCATGTTAGTTTCAAGTAAACAACATAGTGAATTGACTTTTAAATACATTATGAAATGATCACCATGATAAGTCTAGTAACCATCTGAATATAACCCATTTATAATTTGGGAAGCCAAGAAGCTTCTTTTAAGCAGAGAGGTGAAGTTGAACATTAAGAAGGCACCGCAAGTGACAGATTGACCAGAGGACAGGAGCCCAGGTAGGAAGGTGTCAGTGGCAAGAAATGACGAGGGCTGGGGAGGAGAGGGTGGGCAGGGCTGCAGTTAACTGATGAAGCGCAGTCCCGGGGGAAGGGGGAAGGGGGAAAGGTGCCTGTGGGGTTAGCTCTGGGCAGGGGCTGCGGCAGCTGTCTGGCGGGGGGGGGGGGTTGCAATAGGTGAGATTAAAGTACAAGGAGTAGATGTTAAGAGAATTCCCACGTGGTGGCCTCAGTTCTTTTGCGAAGTAGAAGTCCATCTGCTTTGGGGAGAGGAGGTGAAGCCCAGGGTTAAAAAGAAGAATCCATGGTTCCCTACATAGAAAGGAACTCTTCTCAGTGCTGATGTGACCATTTTCCTATGAATTCTGGTTCTTTGTCTGATGGATTATTCCACAGGGAATTCTGGTTCTCCATCTGATGCAATTGGTTCACAAGGACTTTCTGCATCTCGCATCAATAGACATAGAGTTTTGTTGTGATCAAATGCCTAAGTCTATTTGCAAATCCTCCAGCAAGTTGATTTGGTTCCAACTGGTACCTCTCTTATCCTTTCCATATACGTGGAGAAATGCTATGAATCTTATATAGAAAACTTTTCTACCTTAATGGTCCACTCTTTAAATTTTTCCTTGAAAGGAGGAGATGAACTGACCTCAGGTGGGATAGTGTAGAAGTGTCTCCCTCATTATCACCATAAAATATATTTACGCTTTTTTTTTTTTTTTTTTTTTTTTGCGGTACGCAGGCCTCTCACTGCTGTAGCCCCTCCCGTCGCGGGGCACAGGCTCCGGACGCGCAGGCTCAGCGGCCATGGCCCACGGGCCCAGCCACTCCACAGCATGCGGGATCTTCCCAGACCGGGGCACGAACCCACGTCCCTTGCATCGGCAGACAGACTCCCAACCACTGCGCCACCGGGGAAGCCCTATTTACGCTTTTATATGAAGCTTGTTAATACAGGTAAATAGTAGCTGCATACGTTATTTGGTATTCTTTTTTTAAAAAAAATCATTTGCCATGTCAAACCACAGCAATCCATGTTTACCACTAAAGAAGGCAGTAGTATAGCTCTGAAGTTCCAAGATCCTGCCCCCATAAACACCCTCTCTACTCTTTGAAATTTCATCATGGCTTTCTAACAGAAATTGATGACTTCTTCTGAATTAAATATTGATTTAATCTACATTTCCTTTTGGGTTAATTCAATAACCAAAATAAAGTGTTTGTAATCTTTTCCCTCTCTTGTGCTCTCACGCTCTGGGGGAACCACTAGTCATACAGCGGTCCTGTCCTTCCAGACGCCAGCTAAACAAAATCTTTATTAATCTATGTCTCTGGATATGACATTGTTTTTTCTTTTCCCTTCATAATTATACTGGTAGAAAGAGAGGTCCACGTTCTTTCCTTCTGCACCTTATATTTATTCTACCAATGCAATCTACCTTCTACCTTCTCCCCATGCTTCCAAATTTCCTTTTGTCCAGGTCAACATTGACTCCAAATCTCAAAAAATCAAATGGAAACTATTCAATTACTATCTTACCTAACCCTTCTGAAACATGAACTACTGAATTCTTTTTGAAATTATATCTCTCTCCCTTAATTTCCTTCAAGTCTTTACTCAGATGCCACTTTCTTTTCTACCTACCCAGGTAATCCAATTTTAAACTACAGCACTGACCCCTGCACTCTCAGTCTCCCTTGCATTGCTTTATTATATTTTGTTGTATTTTCATCTTTTAACAAAATATAGAATTTACTTATTATTATATTTTTGTCTATCTCTCCCCAGCAGCAAATAAGTTTATCTGCTGAGTTCACTGATTTATCTCAACACCTCAGACAAAGTAATAGCTCAAAAAATATTTGTCAAAAGAATGGGTCTCTTAAAAAAAAAAAAAAAAAGAAGAAGAACCGGTCTCTTGGTTTCCAGGACAAAAGTCTCTCTCAGCTTCTCTTGTGAATCTTGGATTTTTCTTTCTCTGTCTCCTTTGCAACTTCCTCTATACATCCCTTAACCTTTAGTCTTCCCCAAGTTTCCCTCCATAGACTCTTTCTTCATATTCTCCCTAAGAGATATCAACCACTATTATGGTTTGAACTACCTCCTTTATGTTAGATACCAAATATCTATATTTCCAGTCCAAATCTTTCTCCTAAATTCCAGACCCATACATCTAAGTTCTTCCTAAACATCTACACTTAAAGGTCCCACAGGGAACTCAAACTCAACATGTCCAAACTCCAACCTACTAGAGCCATTCACTAGATGTGAATTTATATGTCTTCTGTAAAGTACCATTTCTAAGTTAAGTATAATATTTTACCTACAATCTCATGGTGGAGGTGAATGATACTGTGGATGTGAAATTGAATCTATGTTTTATGTAACCAGGAAGCATTCAAACCACATCTAGAGATTTAGAGTTCTAATTGTATACAAGTGAAATATTTATGGGTAGATCAAGGAAGCTTTTGCTTTCAGCCCTCAATTTTATTTATAATTTTGATAATCAGGTAATTAATAACTTAGTATACTGAATTTTCTGTTTTAAGTATATAGAGATAAAATTTTTAAAAAGCATTATCCTCCAAGCCATTTGCATCTACAAACGAAAGCCATCAACAAGCAACCATTATCTAATAAATTTAACCAAGATGATCACATTTCAGAGGCAAAACATATAACTATGTAGTACAATCTCCAAACACCAGAGAAAGTGTGACATGGGCAAAACATACCCCGTTCTAAATAAATTTTAAATAAATAATACACATAAAATGTGGACTGGTGGAAAGAACACTGAAGTTGAAAATCAATGACCTGCGTTCAAATTTTACTTCTACTTAATTGTTTGGCTTCAAGCAAGTTAATAATAGTGAACAACACATATTGAGCACTTACTACAATATCTGCCATTTACTTTTCTAATAGTTTTGCATTTTGCAATTTTCATGATAATCCTATAAAACAGTCACCTTCATGTTCCTCAGCTTCTAGATGAAGAACCTGAGGAATGTAGAAGTAATTTATCCAAGATCACAGTTTGTAGCTGGCAGCCATTTTTTAAACCCAGGTTGTTTAAGTCCAGAGCCCACATTGTATTTTGAGGATTTGCTGTTTATAAAATTGGGGTTTCATATCTAAAATAGGGTCTTACTTAAGATAGCATGTGAAAATATCTTCTTAAGGATTTTAAAGAACTGTCAAATGTAAGATATAAAGCTATTAGTCTAGTAAATTAATAAACTCCAAGAAGTGGTTTCTTTCTTTACTTAGGATTGGTACTGCATCACTCCCCAAATGGATTTGAGAGGCTATTTCTTTGGTGTAGTGGATTCTCTGATTTGAATTTCATTGTTGAGTCTTCAGAATTATTCTACAAGGACCTTGAAGATAACATTAAAAGCCCACTGAAATTCAGGAGCGAGCTCTTAGGCATCCTGGCAAATACTTTTGTAATAAGTAGTTCACTGTAGAAAAAATATACTACAACTCAAAACTTACATGCATTCTTCACCAATTAATAGGTAAATTTCCATCTGTCATCCTTAAAAGGAAACCTATGTGATTGGCTATTAAAAATACAATTCTAGGGAAGTCAAGTTTTAATGCCACTTAACAAAGGCACTTAACCATAAGAAAAATTTTGTCCAAAGTTTGAATCCACTATAGTGCGCATTGTAGTTACATTCTTTCATTTATTTATTCATCCATTCCAGAAACTTTATTGAGTATTTACCATGCAGGCCACTGCATTAGATGCTGCAGATGCAATGATGAGACAGATAAGGGTATTGTCCTCACAGGGTTTACTGTCCAGTGGGGAGAATTTTTTCCACAAAAAAATTATAATACAACATGGTAAGAGGAGTATAGTATGCTCTAGGAGGACATGGGAGACGCAATGAGATATGTCTCATGTGACACATATATGAAAGGCCATGCTAATACATTTTTTATGACACAGAAAAACACATCATCTTTTTAAAAGTTTTTTTGCCTTGCAAGCTAAATATTAAGATATCAGCTAATTCCAAGGGCTGCCTGAATACAGAATTAGTTGTAGCTCACCATTCTTCAAATAATAATAGTTTAAACAACAATTCATCACTTTAGTACAGAGCATCTCTTTGGAAGATTCTGTTAGCTCACTGACTATTTAAAATCATTTGCTGATGCAAAACGGAATGTGGGCTTTCTTTTTGGTAACAGAAATGGAATTGGTCTTCCGATGTTTCAAACCCTAGCTCAGTTAGCAACTTTGTCTCATGCCCTTTTCATGTCTTTCTCTGGTTCTATTTGACCCAGCAAATACTAATTAGAAGCATAATATATGTGGGCAAAGGCTGAACAAAATCTTTTCCCTTTCTCCCTTAGAATTTGACATTCAATTCACTTTCTAGATCTGTTCCCTTAGCAACCTGATAGAGGAGGTATGTCAACTAAGTTACTAGGCAGCATTGCTTATGGTAAAAATAATCTTTGCTTGGTTAATTGCATCTGGAGTGAGAGAAACTATAAATGAATGATAAATACCTGACAGGGATATCATAGTTTTAGACTCTTGTAACTGACCATGTCTTTTATAAAGACCATAGAAGCCCTGCTTAGAGAGTTATTACAAGAGATATTGGCTCCTATGGAATAGAGGGCTTTTAAGCCAGGGGAACTTTTATACCTGCTCCATCTGAGAATCATTCTTTCAAACCTCAGACGTCACCTGGGAAACCAAAGACTACAGTTCTTGGACTGCCGTACCGACTTCAGAAACTACTGCGAGGGCTAGTCTCATGCAAGAGCAATACCTGATGTTGCCCTGCTGGCCAGTTGGGGTTCTGTCCCATGTCCTGCTAAGTGAATTTGATGCCATATGTGACTTATGGTCATCTTGTGAATCTGATTCTCTAACGGAACCTAAAAAAACCCCTGGCCTTGCCTTCAGAGTTTAGAGTAATAATAGATAACAGAACAATAAATAAATAATTAATAAACACACCAGGAGGATGTTTATGATTGCCCTTTTTAACACACCTCATGACTGGTCTCATGCTGTGTACGGCACCTAATACAATAACAATATGCCTGGCATAAAATAGAAACTAAAGAATGTTTTGTTGAATAAATGAATGAGTGAATGAGTTAATGATTCTCACTAATGCATTGAATGAAAGAAACTAGAGCCTCAGCTCTCAAGTCCCATTAGTACCCGGCTTTCCAGTTGTCCCAGCTCTAGTCTCTCCCTGATTTTGAATCAAGTTATTGATCCTCTGCCTGATATCTTGTGCTAGGTAACTTCTACCTGCACCTCTATATCTCCTCTCCAACTTTCTCCAATCTGCTCTGTGTCCAAGAGGCTGACTAACATGCACTTCATTCACCGCCTTGTCCTGTAGCTTCCTATCAAGCCACTAAGGAGCACCATAGAGATTGAGGGAGGGTAAAACAGGAGGTTGGGGTATTTGTTTCTCCTACTCCCTCCTTATGGAGTGCGTCATAAGGAAGCCATCATCACAGCCATCATAGGGTGGCTGTAAAGGTCACAACTACTATGAAGCTGCTACTGTAAAGGTCACATCTGCAGGTTTCAGGAACCACTATTCCCTAAACCCTTTAGGCTTAGCTTCCTGTTGTTATTTTCCTCAGATCACACTATCCCCTATTATTTCTCTACACGCTGTCCACATGTTTAAGTTAATCCCGTCATTAAATACTCCTCAAATTACCAAATGTGAGTATGCTGTCTTGCAGGACTCTGACTAAAACACTGTTGCTTCTTCTATTCTTCAGATCTCTTAAAATAATTTTCCTGCTCCTAATGTGTCCAGCTGATTCAGCCACCAGCCATGATCTACAATGAGTGCTTCTATTTTTCCAAACTTGGTCTAATCTAGCTGTAATCACTCCTGAGCCTTGATGTTTACTTACCCAATCCTCCAAGACCTTGTTATATTTTTCTTGATCCAAACTAACTGCTCATGCCCTTATAGCCACTGCCACTTATATACTGGCATGACAAATAGGGAATAATTTTTGCTTTGGAGACATAGCTGGATATAGTTGAAAGAGCAAAGGCTTTAGGTCTAGATAAATGAGAGTTTGAATTTTTTTTTTTTTTTTTTTGCTGTACGCGGGCCTCTCACTGTTGTGGCCTCTCCCCTTAACGGAGCACAGGCTCTGGACGCGCAGGCTCTGTGGCCATGGCTCATGGGCCCAGCCACTCCGCGGCATGTGGGATCTTCCCAGACCGGGGCACGAACCCGTGTCCCCTGCATCGGCAGGCGGACTCTAAACCACTGCGCCACCAGGGAAGCCCTAGAGAGTTTGAATTTTAATTGTAGCACTTCACTGGTGCCTGAGCAACTCAACAAAACTATCTGGAAATCAGAGAGAACAAGACCTGTCCTACAAGGTTTTAATAAACACCGAAGATTATGTACATTGATGTTGGAATTTAATATGCACTGAAAAAACGTGGTAGATTTTATTATTATTGACAACATAATTATAACGCAAGAACTATTATAAAGCACATTCTAAAAAAGGGATCATTTCCAAAGGTCCATTCAACTATATAGAGAGTTTTTAAAATTCTGTTTAGCTGCAGAAATCTTTCACTGCCTATTTCTCTCATATAAACTCACAATATCAAATGATCATAATTACTAATTATGATTGTTGCTTAGAGATAAATATTCTATTGTTTCTAGTTGCTCCAGACATAAAGAGCAGAAAAGTTATGTGTTCAGGACTTCTATTTCTTGCTTATAATAAAATGTGTTTTAAATTTGAAGTTTGAAGTTAACAAGAAATGCCATATTAATCCATTTTCCCCTGTCAGTGCAACATATTATGACAGCCTTCATAGCGTATTATTTTTCTTTAACATTAAAGCTATATTTTTTGTAAAGTTGCCAAGATAGTTGACATAGTTGCCAGTGCAAATTAAGAATATGGTCTTTCAAAATGCAAACATTCAAAGCGTAAAAAATTTTCCACGCCATATGAGTTTCACACCATACAAGAACATGAAGAGACAAGATACTTCTGTTTAGCTTCTTGGTACGCATTAGAAAAATCTTTAAAAAGCCCCACTAACTGAATTAGCCTTAAAGTCAGACTAGCTGGTAGGTTGTGAATTGTAATTTTAAGGCTGCCAGAAGGATTTTTTAAATCCTCTGTCCTTCTTTCTAATCCTCTTCAATGATGTCTGAAACTCCTTTGGTAATAAAGAAGTCTATTTGCTCATAACTAGAAATAAATTTAAAATGCAAAAAGTTATTAAACTTAAACTTAAATGGATAGCTATATTTGCTTTTATTTTTCCTGATTCTGATAAAGAGCTACAGCATGGAAGTGACTGAGTGGTTGAGAGAAGGAGGCTGGGAACACTAAAGAGAGATATCATCTAATTCACATTTGTGCCTGAGGATGGCCCTGCACCCAGCTCTTCAAGAGTTGAATAGAATTCCTTAATAAGCTCCTTTCTTCTAAAATATGTCCCCTTCTCTTAGTTTCTGATGGCCACGGAATTTATATAGAAATTCTGAACCTGTTCAGAAGCATTCATTTGCCCAACAGCCTAAAAAAATGCTGTTATGAAGTCTGTGAATTCAAAGCCCCTACTAAGCCCAAAGGTGGCCTGCCAGGCTATGGAACTGGTGGGCCACCCCCTTGAGTACCCACTGATACAACTTGAAAAATGCATTGGCTTTGGTGACAGAGAAAGGAACACGTATGTATTATTATTTCATTTTGTTTTGTTTTGTTTCTGGTGCACGGGCACTGAAGAAGAATAGATGTAAATAGATTAGGAGAATGCTTGAGTTCTCATTCAACCCCTTAGGATATTTGGAATGCAAACTGAGAGATGCATTAGAGGCAGAAGCTGCAGAAACTATTTTCAAGAGGTTTTTTTTTTAATGCTGTCCACGAGCAGTGCTGTTTCAGTCTCAAGAGGACAGCATGCCACTCAGATTTAGGGCAAGGTTCATTACCCCTTCAGCATGAATGCCAGGCTTGCTCTGACCTTAAGGACTGACAGTTTCCTGAGCAGCAAGGAACAGCACTTTTAACTCAACATTTTCACATCTGACAACAGGGCTGCTTCATAAGTAGAAAGATGGATAAAAGGAAAGTGGAAATTAAAAAAAAGAACAGTTGGCAGAAATGCTATAAAAGGGTTGGCAGATTAGCTCAAGAGAACATGTGAGGAGCTTTTTGGAATTTCCTTTAACACTGGCTAGGTGTTCAAAATACCTGAGGAAAAGAGGAGAGATGTTTGGTAAATGGAAGATGAGGTCCAATTTCAGCAGGTACCGAGCTGAGAGCTGCCATGATGTGTGAAATAATATAGCACTGTAATAAGATCTTGAGCTCTGGAGTCAGTCCCTGGGTTCAAATGCTGGCCTAGCGCTTATAGCTGTATGGCCTTGGGCAAATTATTTAACAATCTGTGCTTTAGTTTCCTCATCTGTAAAATGGACATCATAATAGTCCCTACCTCACAGTACTGCTGTGAGATTTCAAGGGTTCATACACGCAGATGGTTAGAATAGTAACAGCAATAATGACAAACATTTGAATTTGGTCCCATTTGTACTCACAGGCTGGTGATATTAGAAACATCTGGAAACAGAGGTTAAGTAGCATCCTCTAAGCCCAATAGACATTTTCCTACTTTCTCTACCATCCTAAATCAATTAGAGTAGCAATTGGCACACATCATGTAAATATCCATTCAAATAATGTAAAAAATAACAAAAGAGCCTTATTATTTTATGCCTGATTGACTAGTGTGTATTAATAACATCTTGGTGAATCATAAGGATTTTGAGAAGCTTCATTCTGTTTGCAACTCTGAAATTCACTTAATCCTCTTGAGTTTTTAATTGATTTCTAAGTTTACATCTATACAAACAGACCTAGATAATGCAAAATATTAAAAACACAGCAATGTAAAAAGTAGTATGTTCCCCCAAAAGGATAAAAGTTTTCATTTCAACCCTGATCAAATCCATCTTTGGTGGTATGGGTATGTACTTATGTACTGTATTTTCTTTATATCAGAGTTCAGATTTATGTGAGCAACCAAGTTGTTTGGATGAGTTTAGTCTCCAACCCAGGCTTCTATGTTGAGTATTAGATGAAACAAATTAACAGGTGTGTAATTCAAATGTAAATGGATTCAGTCAGTTAGAAATGGATTCATAGCTACAAGATAAATGCTGTCCTGAATGAAAATGCGCATAGAAGTTACTATTTTAGTATAGATTTTTCCCTCAAATGCTGTAATTTGCTTGTGCAAAGATAAAATTGCCCTCCTTCAATTTTTGATTGGTAGACAAAAGAAAAATTCTAACAAAGCACCTGAATCAAAAGCCACATAAATGTAATTACTCCCATTGTATCCTTTTCCTTCTTGCCAATGTCTCAAGATATCCTAAGATCTTAATTCTCTGAGTATTCCTATGAGCTACTTCTTTCCCTCAAGGAAGAGGTCAGCCTCTTGGAGGCCTTCAAATACCACTTGCTTTGAGGCTTACAGGACTAATCTCATCATGCCTCTACCTTCCCATCCCCCTCAGTCACCACTGGAAGTCCCAGCCTGCCAATGTACCATTCTCTCAGGAAGGTTGATTCCCATACTACTCTGGACATGCCCTAATCTGTTCCCACTCTCCTACATCCTTCCACTTTGCCCTCTGGAATTCAGTCTTTCATCAGCAAACTTCCCCTCCTGTGTCCCCATGATTTTTCACCTTCCTGCTATGACTGACTTCTGGCTTTCCCTTACAGTGCTGTCTAGTGGTAGCTACAGTTTGATTCACACCCTGTTTCTCAAAGATTTTAACTGAAGTTAGTTTGCTCCTTCCTCTCCAGTGATTTTTCCAAATATTTTTGCCCTTTATCTTTCAAAATCTTAACATTTGAAGCCTGTTTCATTAGGCTTTACCATTCATTCCTTTTTTTTTTTTTTTTTTTTGCGGTACACAGGCCTCTCACTGCTGTGGCCTCTCCCGTTGCGGAGCACAGGCTCCGGACGCGCAGGCTCATCGGCCATGGCTCACGGACCCAGCCGCTCCGTGGCATGTGGGATCTTCCCGGACCGGGCCACAAAGCCGTGTCCCCTGCATCGGCAGGCAGACTCTCAACCACTGCGCCACCAGGGAAGCCCCATTCATTCCTTTTTGATATCATGAATCCAACTCTCAGTCGCCCTCTTATATTTATTGATGACCTTAACATTTAACTCATTGTCTTTCTCTCTTCCACTGTTTTATCATCATTCTCAGTGACTTCAACATCCACCAACAAATACTTTGGCCTCTCAGTTCCTTGACTACCTTAGGTCCAATGACATTTTCTCCACCAATCTGACATGGTTCTACTCTCAAGGATTAACCATTATCACTAATTGTAGAACTTCCAAATCTCAATTTCAAAATGCTGCCTTTGAATCCAAACCACTCATCTAGTAATCCATATCAGTATTTACCATCCTCACTCAGGATCTCCAATCCATTACTCTTACCACATTTCATTTCCAACACCGCTCCCCCCAATAATCTTGGTTCCCTCTTCTCTTTATTCAGCATCTCATCCATGGTCCAGCACTATAATCACTCTCTAATAGGATATGCTGACATATTGCATTTGAAGTGGAGAAGAAAGAGAGTAGAGTCAAAAATGGCTCCAAGGTTAGGGAAGGATGGAGTTGCTGTTTACTGCAATTGGGAAGACTCTTCCTTTATTGTATCTGCATGGAGAAACCCTGTCTCTTGTTAAAGACAACTATCCAATTATTCTTGCCAGAACCTGAGCAAATGAACATTTTTGGAGAAAATCCTGACCATATTGATTAGTCTCACTTCAAATTTGAGTCCACATTTCTCAGCATTGCCAGAAATAATCCATGATTCTTCCCTGAAAAATTCAATTCCCATTCTCTCAGATGACCTTCATTCCTTTTTCTTATTCTTCTGAAATCTTCAAAAACCCCTTCTGCTTCACTCTCACTTGATAAGCTCATGTCATAATTCAAGAAAACAGATGTATTCAAGACCTACCTTATCTTTCCATCAAAAATTCTTCCTCGATGAGACGGCGGGGAAGAAGGCAGAAGAGTAAGACGCGGAAATCACCTTCCTCCCCACAAATACATCAGAAATACATCTACATGTGGAACAACTCCTACAGAACACCTACTGAACGCTGGCAGAAGACCTCAGACCTCCCAAAAGGCAAGAAACTCCCCACATACCTGGGCAGGGCAAAAGAAAAAAGAATAAACAAAGACAAAAGGATAGGGACGGGACCTGCACCAGTGGGAGGGAGCTGTGAAGGAGGAAAGGTTTCCACACACTAGGAAGCCCGTTCGTGGGCGGAGTCTGCGGGTGGCAGAGGGGGGAGCTTTGGAGCCGCGGAGGAGAGCACAGCAACAGGGGTGCGGAGGCCAAAGAGGACAGATTCCCACACAGAGGATCGGTGCCGACCGGCACTCACCAGCCCGAGAGGCTTGTCTGCTTACCCGCCAGGGCGGGCGGGGCTGGGAGCTGAGGCTCCGGCTTCGGTCGGATCCCAGGGAGAGGACTGGGGTTGACGGCATGAACACAGCCTGAAGGGGGTTAGTGCACCACGGCTAGCCGGGAGGGAGTCGGGGAAAAGTCTGGACCTGCCGAAGAGGCAAGAGACTTTTTCTTCCCTCTTTGTTTCCTGGTGCGCGAGGAGAGGGGATTAACAGCACCTCTTAAAGGAGCTCCAGAAACGGGCGCGAGCCACGGCTAACAGCACGGACCCCAGAGACAGGCCTTAGACGCTAAGGCTGCTGCTGCCGCCACCAAGAAGCCTGTGTGCGAGCACAGGTCACTACCCACACCTCCCCCTCCTGGGAGCCTGTGCAGTCCGCCACTGCCAGGGTCCCGGGATCCAGGGACAACTTCCCCGGGAGAACGCACGGTGCGCCTCAGGCTGGTGCAACGTCACTCCTGCCTCTGCCGCCACAGGCTCGCCCCGCATCATGCCCCTCCCTCCCCCTGGCCTGAGGAAGCCAGAGCCCCCGAATCAGCGGCTCTTTTAACCCCATCCTATCTGAGCGAAGAACAGACGCCCTCCGGCAACCTACACGCAGAGGCGGGGCCAAATCCAAGGCTGAGCCCCGGGAGCTGTACGAACAAAGAAGAGAAAGGGAAATTTCTCCCAGCAGCCTCAGGAGCAGCGGATTAAATCTCCACAGTCAACTTGATGTACCCTGCATCTGTGGAATACCTGAATAGACAACGAATCACCCCAAATTGAGGAGTTGAACTTTGGGAGCAAAGTTATAGATATATTTTCCCTTTTTCTCTTTTTGTGAGTGTGTATGTCTATGCTTCTGTGTGTGATTTTCTCTGTATAGCTTTGCTTTTACCAATTGTCCTAGGGTTCTGTCTCTTTTGGGGTTTTTTTTTCCGTTTTCTTTTACTTTAAAAAAAATTTTTTAATAATTTTTATTTTAAATATCTTATTTTATCTTACTTTTATATCTTACTTATTTTATTTTCTTTTTTCCTCTTTCTTTCTTTCTTTCTATTTTTTCTCCCTTTTATTCTGAGCCGTGTGGATCAAAGGCTCTTGGTGCTCCAGCCAGGAGTCAGGGCTGTGCCTCTGAGGTGGGACGGCAACTTCAGGACACTGGCCCACAAGAGACCTCCCAGCTCCACGTAATATCAAACGGTGAAAATCTCCCAGGGATCTCCATCTCAACACCAAAACCCAGCTTCACTCAACGACCAGCAGGCTACAGAGCTGGACACCCTATGCCAAACAACTAGCAAGACAGGAACACAACCCCACCCATTAGCAGAGAGGCTGCCTAAACTCATAATAAGTCCACAGACACCCCAAAACACACCACCAGACGTGGCCCTGCCCACCAGAAAGACAAGATCCAGCCTCACCCACCAGAACACAGGCACTAGTCCCCTCCACCAGGAAGCCTACACAACCCACTGAACCAACCTTAGCCACTGGGGACAGACACCAAAAACAATGGGAACTACAAACCTGCAGCCTGCAAAAAGGAGACCCCAAACACAGTAAGTTAAGCAAAAATGAGAAGACAGAAAAACACACAGCAGATGGAGGAGCAAGATAAAAACCCACCAGACCTAACAAATGAAGAGGAAATAGGCAGTCTACCTGAAGAAGAATTCAGAATAGTGATAGGAAAGATGATCCAAAATCTTGGAAATAGAATAGACAAAATGCAAGAAACATTTAACAAGGACCTAGAAGAACTAAAGATGAAACAAGCAATGATGAACAACAATATAAAGGAAATTAAAAATACTCTAGAAGGGATCAATAGCAGAATAACTGAGGCAGAAGAACGGATAAGTGACCTGAAAGGTAAAATAGTGGAAATCACTACTGCAAAGCAGAATAAAGAAAAAAGAATGAAAAGAACTGAAGACAGTCTCAGAGACATCTGGAACAATATTAAATGCACCAACATTCGAATAATAGGGGTTCCAGAAGAAGAAGAGAAAAAGAAAGGGACTGAGAAAATATTTGAAGAGATTATAGTTGAAAACTTCCTTAGTATGGGAAAGGAAATAGTTAATCAAGTCCAGGAAGCACAGAGAGTCCCATATAGGGTAAATCCAAGGAGAAACACACCAAGACACATATTAATCAAACTGTCAAAAATTATATACAAAGAAAACATATTAAAAGCAGCATGGGAAAAACAACAAATAACACACAAGGGAATCCCCATAAGGTTAACAACTGATCTTTCAGCAGAAACTCTGCAAGCCAGAAGGGACTGGCAGGACATATTTAAAGTGATGAAGGAGAAAAACCTACAACCAAGATTACTCTACCCAGCAAGGATCTCATTCAGATTTGATGGAGAAATTAAAACCTTTACAGACAAGCAAAAGCTGAGAGAGTTCAGAACCACCAAACCAGCTTTACAACAAATGCAAAAGGACCTTTTCTAGGCAAGAAACACAAGAGAAGGGCTTCCCTAGTGGCACAGTGGTTAGGAGTCCACCTGCCGACACAGGGGACACAGGTTCGTGCCCCGGTCCGGGAAGATCCCACATGCCGTGGAGTGGCTAGGCTCGTGAGCCATGGCATCCTAGGCTCGTGAGCCTGCACATCCGGAGCCTGTGCTCCACAATGGGAGAGGTGGTGACAGTGAGAGGTCTGCGTACTGCAAAAAAAAAAAAAAAAAGAAACACAAGAGAAGGAAAAGACCTACAATAACAAGCCCAAAACAATTAGGAAAATGGGAATAGGAACATACATATCGATAATTACCTTAAATGTAAAGGGATTAAGTGATCCCATCAAAGACACAGACTGGCTGAATGGATACAAAAACAAGACCCATATATATGCTGTCTACAAGAGACCCACTTCAGACCTAGAGACACATACAGACTGAAAGTGAGGGGATGGAAAAAGATATTCCATTCAAATGGAAACCAAAAGAAAGCTGGAGTAGCAATTCTCATATCAGACAAAATAGACTTTAAAATAAAGACTATTAGAAGAGACAAAGAAGGACACTACATAATGATCAAGGGATCGATCCAAGGAGAATATATAACAATTGTAAATATTTATGCACCCGACATAGGAGCACTTCATTACGTAAGGCAAATACTAACAGCTATAAAATGGGAGATCAACAGTAACACATTCATAGTAGGGCACGTTAACACCCCTCTTTAACCAATAGACAGATCATCCAAAATGAAAATAAATAAGGAAACACAAGCTTTAAATGATACATTAAACAAGGTGGACTTAATTGATATTTATAGGACATTCCATCCAAAAACAACAGAATACACATTTTTCTCAAGTGCTTATGGAACATTCTCCAGGATAGATCATATCTTGGGTCACAAATCAAGCCTTGGTATATTTTAAAAAATTGAAATTGTATCAAGTTTCTTTTCCGACCACAATGCTATGAGACTAGATATCAATTACATGAAAAGATCTGTACAAAATAAAAACACATGGAGGCTAAAAAATACACTACTTAATAACGAAGTGATCACTGAAGAATTCAAGGAGGAAATCAAAAAATACCTAGTAACAAATGACAATGGAGACACGATGACCAACACCTATGGGATGCAGCAAAAGCAGTTCTAAGGGGGAAGTTTATAGCAATACAATCCTACCTTAAGAAACAGGAAACATCTCCAATAAACAACCTAACCTTGCACCTAAAGAAATTAGAGAAAGAAGAACAAAAAACCCCAAAGTTAGCAGAAGGAAAGAAATCATAAAGATCAGATCAGAAATAAATGAAAAAGAAATGAAGGAAATGATAGCAAAGATCAATAAAACTAAAAGCTGGTTCTCTGAGAGTAAACAAAATTGATAAACCATTAGCCAGACTCATCAAGAAAAAAAGGGAGAAGACTCAAATCAATACAATTAGAAACGAAAAAGGAGAAGTAACAACTGACACTGCAGAAATACAAAAGATCATGAGAGATTACTGCAAGCAACTCTATGCCAATAAAATGGACAACCTGGAAGAAATGGACAAATTCTTAGAAATGCACAACTGCCAAGAATGAATCAGAAAGAAATACAAAATATGAACAGACCAAACACAAGAACTAAAATTGAAGCTGTGATTAAAAATCTTCCAACAAACAAAAGCCCAGGACCAGATGGCTTCACAGGCGAATTCTAAGACACATTTAGAGAAGAGCTAACACCTATCCTTCTCAAACTCTTCCAAAATATAGCAGAGGGAGGAACACTCCCTAACTCCTTCTACGAGGCCACCATCACCCTGATACCAAAACCAGACAAAGATGTCACAAGGAAAGAAAACTAGAGACCAATATCACTGATGAACATAGCTGCAAAAATCCTCAACAAAATACTAGCAAACAATCTAACAGCACATTAAGAGGCTCATACACTATGATCAGGTGGGGTTTGTTCCAGGAATGAAAGGATTCTTCAATATACTCAAATCAATCAATGTGATAAACCATATTAACAAATTGAAGGAGAAAACCCATATGATCTTCTCAATAGATGCAGAGAAAGCTTTTGACAAAATTCAACACCAATTTGTGAAAGAACCCTCAAGAAAGTAGGCATAGAGGGAAGTTTCCTCAACATAATAAAGGCCATATATGACAAACCCACAGCCAACATCGTCCTCAATGGTGAAAAACTAAAGCATTTCCATTAAGATCAGGAACAAGGCAAGGTTGCCAACTCTCACCACTCTTATTCAACATAGTTTTGGAAATATTAGCCACAGCAATCAGAGAAGAAAAGGAAATAAAAGGAATCCAAATCGGAAAAGAAGAAGTAAAGCTGTCACTGTTTGCAGATGACATGATACTATACATAGAAAATCCTAAAGATGCTACCAGAAAACTCCTAGAGCTACTCAATGAACTTGCTAAAGTAGCAGAATACAAAATTAATGCACAGAAATCTCTGGCATTCCTATATACTAATGATGAAAAATCTGAAAGTGAAATCAAGAAAACACTCCCATTTACCATTGCAACAAAAAGAATAAAATATCTAGGAATAAACCTACCTAAGGAGACAAAAGACCTGTATGCAGAAAATTATAAGACACTGATGAAAGAAATTAAAGATGATACAAACAGATGGAGAGATATACCATGTTCTTGGCTTGGAAGAATCAACATTGTGAAAATGACTCTACTACCCAGTGCAATCTACAGATTCAATGCAATCCCTATGAAACTACCACTGGCATTTTTCACAGAACTAGAACAAAAAATTTTACAATTTGTATGGAAACACAAAAGACCCCGAATAGCAAAAGCAATCTTGAGAACGAAAAACGGAGCTGGAGGAATCAGGCTCCCTGACTTCAGACTATACTACAAAGCTACAGTAATCAAAACAGTATGGTACTGGCACAAAAACAGAAATATGTCTGGAACAGGATAGACAGCCCAGAAATAAACCCACGCACATATGATCACCTTATCTTTGATAAAGGAGACAGGAATGTACAGTGGAGAAAGAGCAGCCTCTTCAATAAGTGGTGCTGGGAAAACTGGACAGGTACATTTAAAAGTATGAGATTAGATCACTCCCTAACACCATACACAAAAATAAGCTCAAAATGGATTAAAGACTTACATGTAAGGCCAGAAACTATCAAACTCTTAGAGGAAAACATAGGCAGAACACTCTATGACATAAATCACAGCAAATCCTTTTTGACCCACCTCCTAGAGAAATGGAAATAAAAACAAAAATAAACAAATGGGACCTAGTGAAACTTAAAAGCTTTTGCATAGCAAAGGAAACCATAAACAAGACCAAAAGACAACCCTCAGAATGGGAGAAAATATTTGCAAATGAAACAACTGACAGAGGATTAATCTCCAAAATTTACAAGCAGCTCATGCAGCTCAATAACAAAAAAACAAACAACCCAATCCAAAAATGGGCAGAAGCTCTAAATAGACATTTTTGCAAAGAAGATATACAGACTGCCAACAAACACATGAACGAATGCTCAACATCATTAATCATTATAGAAATGCAAATCAAAACTACACTGAGATATCATCTCACACTGGTCAGAATGGCCATCATCAAAAAAATCTGGAAACAATAAATGCTGGAGAGGGTGTGGAGAAAAGGGAACACTCTTGCACTGTTGGTGGGAATGTGAATTGGTATAGCCACTATGGAGAACAGTAGGAGGTTCTTTAAAAAACTACAAATAGAACTACCATATGACCCAGCAATCCCACTACTGGGCGTAAACCCTGAGAAAACCATAATTCAAAAAGATTCATGTACCAAAATGTTCATTGCAGCTCTATTTACAATAGCCAGAAGATGGAAACAGCCTAAGTGTCCATCATCAGTTGAATGGATAAAGAAGATGTGGCACATATATACAATGGAATATTACTCAGCCATATAAAGAAACGAAATTGAGTTATTTGTAGTGAGGTGGATGGACCTAGAGTCTGTCATACAGAATGAAGTAAGTCAGAAAGAGAAAGACAAATACCGTATGCTAACACATATATATGGAATCTAAGGAAAAAAATGTCATGAAGAACCTTGGTGTAAGACAGGAATAAAGACACAGACCTACTATAGAATGGACTTGAGGATATGGGGAGGGGTAAGTTTAAGCTGTGACAAAGTGAGAGAGTGGCATGGACATATATACACTACCAAATGTAAAATAGATAGCTAGTGGGAAGCAGCTGCATAGCACAGGGAGATCAGCTTGGTGCTTTGTGACCACCTAGAGGGGTGGGATAGGGAGGGTGGGAGGGAGGGAGACTCAAGAGGGAAGAGATATGGGAACATATGTATATGTATAACTGATTCACTTTGTTATAAAGCAGAAACTAACACACCATTGTAAAGCAATTATACTCCAGTAAAGATGTAAGAATATATATATATTCTTCCTCATTCTCTCTGCCTTTCCTTCTGATATACTGCAAGTAGTGTTGCTGCTCAGATTTCTGCCAACCCTTCCTCTGTGCTCCAGCGCTTGCTCTAATATGCTCTCATTTTCTCAAAGGACTTATAGCGAGTTCTCATGCTCTGCTGAATCCTTTTACCAGCAAACAAATGTGTGTTATTACACAACTTAAAAATAGAATAACACAAAGCTTCTGTTGAACTCATGTCCTCTTCCAGCTACCATCCCATTTCTCTGTGTGCTTTCACAAAAAAAAACTCTTTGAAAGTCTACATTTGTTTAATTCAAATCCCTTTTCTCCTTTTCTCTTGAACCCATACCAGTTAGGCTTTTGCCCTTACCACCCACTGAAACAGATCTTGTCAAATTTTAATGACTCTATGCTGCCAAATCTAATGGTCAAATGTAAGACCCCAAATATGCCTGACCTATCAGCATCATTTGACACAGTTGACTATTCTCTACTTCTTGAAAGAATTTCTTCACTTGGCTTCTTAGTTCTCTGCCTAACTGGTCTCTCCTCAGTCTCCTCATTTCCTGACTTGCAAATGTTGAAGTGCCCAGACCTCAGTCCTCAGATCTTTCCTCTCCTCCTTTCCTTCCCTAGTGTGTCTCATTTTGTCTCTTCTTTAAATATCATCTAATACTGACCACTCCCAAGTTTATATCCATCGTTATAGTTGGGATTTCCCCATTGAAATCTAGTGTATGTGTGTGCATGGGCGTGGGGAGGTGTGTATGCATGTTTGTACGCACACACTCCACATCACCACTTATATGTCTAATAGATGTTTCAAAATTAAAATGCCCAAAACTGAATATTTGTTTTTCTTTTAAAAACCTACCCATCTTGAGGTCTTCCCCCATTTCAGTAACTATCAATTCCATCCTTCCAAAACCTTGCAGTTATCAATTATTCTTCTCTTTGACTTCAATATCTCAAATCCAGTCTGTCAGCAAATACTGTCTGCTCTGCTTTCCATAATTCAATCATCTTTCATCACCCTCACTACTACCATCCTAATCCTAAACGCCAATATTTTAGGCCTAAATGATCAAAGTAACCTCCTAACTACCTCAATTCTTGCCTCCCCAGACACTACATACAACACAGCTAAAGAGGTGTTTTAAAAAAATATGCATTTCTCTGCTCCAAATCCACCATTGGCTTCTCACTCAGATTATAAGGCAAATTCCTTACAATGGTCCACAATCCCCCACATCATGGGGCACCCTGCCGCTCCCAGCAACAGCTGCTACTATTCTCCCATCCCCAGTTCATTCCACACTGACCTCCTTGCTGTTTCTCTAATAAGCCAAACACACACCTGTTTCATGGCCTTTGTATTTTCTGTTCCCTCTGCCTGAAACTCTTTTCCCTGCATATCCTCATGGCTGGTGCCCTCACTTTCTTAAAACCGCTGCTCAAATGTCACCTTATTAAAATGGCCTTCCATGACCACACTAAAAAACTGCAAGGCTAATTCCACCTTCAGCACTCTCATCCCCCTTCTGTTTTTATATTTATCCATATTTATCAACATCTAACAATGTAAGTTCTATGGAGGTGAGTCTCTATTTTATTTCTGGCTGTTTTCCCCGCATCTAGTGGATGGAACATGTCACGTGCTCAGACAATATTTATTGAAAGTAATTTATTGAAAGAGCAACATAGCCAAAATAGAACCATTCACACACACACACACACACACACACACACACACACATACACACACACACACACACACACACACACTACTCCCTTCACCAAATTTTTGCTGTCTCTCTAAATAGCTCCACTATCCCCCCCCAGTTGTTCAAGTGAAAAGCCTATGTTGTCATCTTTGATCCTGTCTTCCCCTCATACCCCACATATAATTTTTCAGGAAGTCATGCGCACTCTACTACAAAACTGATCCCACATCAGGCCATTTGCTCACCATCTTTACTGACACAATTCCATCCTAAGCCTTTAGGAACTTCCACCTGAACTATTGCAACAGCTTTCTGACCCAATCTTGATGTCCAAACAGCAGCCAAAGTGTTAGTTCTGAAGCATAGTCAGCGCACATCCCTTCCCCACCTCTCTGGCTTCCCATTACAGCTGGAATAAACTCTAAAGTCCTTAGCACAGCCCACAGGCTTTGCACTAATGCTTTGGTTGCCTCTCGGGTCTCATGTCCCTCCATCCTCTACTACTCACTACACTCCAGTCATGCTGTCTTTGTTTCCCTCTCTCGAATATGCAAAGCTCAACTTCACCTTTGTTTATTTGCTTTCCATGTTTCTTCTCCCTGAGATACTCTTTCTTTAGGTCTTCACTATGGCTGCTCCCACCTCACTGTTCAGGTCTTAAATAAAATATTACACCCTCCCACAGGCCTTCCCTGCCATCTCTAGCCAGAGTTACTGACCCATCCGTCCCATTTTCTATACATTACCCAATTTTTTAATGATTCATAGAACTTATCAGTATGTGAATGAATGAATTACATATAATTATCTCCTCTACTCTCTTATCCCCAGTAGAATATAAACACTTTGAGGGACGTGACCACTTCTGTGTTGTTCTTCATTATGTTTACAGTGTCTACAATGGTGCATGCTACATGGTATTATACATACAGTGATGATTTAATTACTGACTTCATAATGTCTCCCAACATTTATTAAATGGCTAAAATGCACCTTTCCCTGTTCCAAATATGGAGGCTATATGAACATGAAAGTAATAAAATACCTATACTATGAAATAAAAAGATAAGTAAACAAATTTTTGCAATGCAATGTGACAGTCTCTGCATTTCTCTGCACACTTCCTATATATAAACTACATAAATTATTTGAACCCACTAGTCTATTAAAGTGAGCTATTAGGCTGTGTAGTGAATACATCGCCTTGTCATTATGACGTATGCCTGAACTCCTTAATGCTTTTGGTTCCTGTCATTTTGAAAAATTCAACATTCTCTTTGCTAGCCTCAATGCTTCAAATCTCTTCTTCCAGTTAATTCAAATTCCGTCTTCTAAAATCTTCCCTTTTTATCACCATGACTACCTCACCGCACTCCTCAAGCTCTTCCTCTCACTTCCTAGGTCTTAATAATTCAACTCAGAAAGTGCTTGAGTGCCTACGAGCACACTGAGTCTGTACATCTTGTCTCAGCACTCAAGGCCCTGTATCTCTGTTCCTACTCTCTTGCCTCTATGCAGCCCATTTATTAATTCATATTCTTTTTCCTCCATGTGTCTATTCCTATTCAGAGAGCACTTCCACTTCAAATACTACAACCCTTACTACCACCTGCTAAGCCAAACCCAGCCTCAGTCTGATTCATAATAAAATCTTAGATAACAAAATAAAGATTATAATAAAACAATTAAGCCTCGTTCTAATACAAGCTGCTATGACACAAAATTCAATATTTGGTGTCCTTAAGGTCATATAAGAACAAGGTTCCCATACAATAGTAGGACAAATATTTAATAAGAAAATTATAATTAAAAGATATTTATACAGTGAGCTAGACTAAATTTTAAATTAAAATATGTTACCCTGAGGCTGTTTTATGAATAATTGCATACTGTAATTCAAAGATCATGAAAAGTATTAACGAAGATATTATGTTATCAAATTATAAGAGAAAGTTTACAAATTTCAGTAAGAAAAATGCAGATATTATGATAAAATACCTTAAATTTTTAGAGAAAATAAAAATATTTTTAAAGCATTACATGGACCAATTTATTATAGAATCCATTTAGGCTCAGAAATGGAATGCAAACTTTTAATATGTTCTAATTCCAACTAGAAATTTGGGATCTTACTGTTCAAAGGTTGCTCAGTATTCTGACACATAAAATGAAGAGATTACTTTGACTTCAGATACTCAACATTTTAGTATATTTCTTAGGAGATAATTTTTATTTACTTTTTGCCTAAAACAAGAAAGAATGAAGGAAAGTGAGAGATGAACAAAAATGAGAGAGCACTATTGTGAAATGTGGAGCATGCCATTGTAAAATTTGCAGTTGCAATTAAAATTCAGGTAACTAGAAAGTTGTGTGCAGAAGAATATGGAAATGCTAATCAAAAATTTCTGGAATCCAGATAGTTGTAAAATACAGGAAATTAAGGGGGAAAAGCTAGGTCCTAAGAAGTCCCAAAGGCTTAAATCCTTGACTCATACTGATAAAACAATAGAAAGTAAATCAAATGCTTTTTATGTACCTTTCACTTTAAGACCAAGATGTTATTCATACTTACTTCTTTGACCCATTTTCCTGTACCATTTAGGAAACAGTGTAATAATTAAGAATTAAAATCTTAATTGAGATAAAATTGACAGTGAGATGCATAAACCTTAAGTGCATAATTTGATGATTTCTGATACATATTTACACCCTGCAACTACTTTCCAATAAAAATATAGAACATCTCTATCATCTCATAAAGTTCCTTCATGTCACTTCTAGACTGTCCCCACACCTGATCAGCAACCACTATCTTGAATTCTATCACCATAGATTAGTTTTGTCTGTTCATGCATTTCATAAAATAGAAACAGGTAGTGTATAATCTTTTGTGCCTAACTGATATTTCTCAGAATTATGATTTTGAGATTCATGCATGTTGTGATATGCATCAAGAGTTGATTCTTTTTTATTAATGGATAATATTCTTCTGAATTAATATAACACAATTTGTTGATTCATTCAGCTGTTTCTGAAATTCCTGAGTTGTTTCCAGTTTGGAGCAATTATGAATAAAGCTGCCTTGAACATTCTAGTATAAGTCTTTTTGTGGAAAAATGCTTCCATGTCTCTTAGTTAAATAAATATCCAGGAGCAGAATTACTGGTTAATAGGTAGGTATGTGTTAACTTTTTAAGAAACTGCCAAACTGCTTTTCAAAGAGGTTGTCCCATTTTGTCCTCCCATTAGTTCCTCATACCACCAATTGGTGTAGTCAGCTTTTCAGTGGTAGACATTCCAGCAGGCATAATATGGTACTTCATTATGATTTTAATTCGCATTTCCCTGATAACTAACAATGTTGACATCTTTTGAAGCACTTTTTTGGCTCTGCCTTATCTTCTTTTGTGAAATGTCTGTTCAAATCCTTCCCCAACTTCTTCAACTGACCTGTTTGTCATTTTATTATTGATTCACAGGAATTTTTAAAAATATATTGTGGGAACAAGTCCTTTGTCAGATTTTGTATTGCAAATATTTCCTCCCAGCATGTGGCTTACTTACCTTTTCATTTTCCTGGCAATTGTCTATGGGCAAGAAGAATTTATCCTCTTATTTTTACCATATTTTTCCTCTTATAATTAATGCTTTTTGGTACCTATCTAAGAAGTTTTGCCTACCACAAATGTAAAGTATATTTTGAAAATTTTTTCCAGAAATTTTATGGCTTCAGATTATATTTTAAGTCCATAATCCATCTCAAGTTAATTTCTGTATGATGTGAAATAGAGCTTGAGATTTTTTTCATACATTTATACTCATTATTAAATTTTAAGTTACAATTTTTGTTGAGAAACATAAAAACACAATATACCTAATGTCAGCACTTACATTTTTTTCCCTTTTACATTTTGCCAGCCTTCTTTTTATTATTGTTGTTGCTTTTAATGTAGCTCATGTCTATACAAGAATAGTCCAAACAGAAGTGGGCTAAGATGGTTCACAGGTCTAGGGAGGGCAAACCAATTTTGTCATTTGCTTCTGGCCAAATTCCACCTTTTCTGAGGATATTTGCTGTATGGCTCAAGCTTAGGAGGTTTCTTAAGAGGTCTCATACATCCTGGGGTCAACATGCATATTGAGCAAATTGCATCATCCTCTGCTCTTATGAAATGCACTGGCATTGACAAATGATTTGACCTTCTAACCCAGAAATCTACTTTATCCGCCAAAACACACAGTTGCCTCCTGGTAGTGGGTCTATGGCAACTGCCAGATCTATTTTTAATAAAGATAACACAATGCTATCTTGCAGGGTTTGTAAAAATTCTACAAAATGAAATAACCAAGTAAAACCTAACACTTCAACATATCTAATTATGGAATCTCATTATTTTACTAAAATGTTTTAAAATCTGCCATTGCTATTTACTATAAGGTACACACCAGCATTCTCACCTTAAGACAACCACAGCTCCACTGTAAAAAGAAAGTAACAGCTGTATGAGCACAAAATTAGCTTGACCAAGGCCAAACAAAAGTAAGACAGTTGTTCTGAGGAGTTAACAAAGCCAAGATATAAGCTGCACATAATAGCAAAGCCCAAAAAGTTCTCAAAATAACAGTTCACATTTCATGATTTTCTAAAATCCCATTAATAAAGTCTAATTCTAATTCCAACTAGAAATTTGGGATCTTACTGTTCAAAGGTTGCTCAGTATTCTGACACATAAAATGAAGAGATTACTTTGACTTCGGATACTCAACGTTTTAGTTGAGTATGGAAAAGAGTTAATATGTTTCACTTGTATTTTTAGAGGATAGATATTCACCGGTTCAAGATCATGAAGTCGATAAAGTATTTTAGGAGAAACTAACACAATTTTGTAGTGGTATCTGTGACATCCAGAGAATTTGACTTATTGCCAAGAGTCACCAAATCTGACTCTCTGATCAATCAGATATTAATATTGTATAAAATTTTTTGCCTTCACCATATTTGATTTTGATACAGCACTAATCTAAAGTATTTCAAAATAGGGACCTAACTTATAATTTCTGTGATTTTTACACAAAACTCAAATAGCTGGTACAAAGTGTCATATTCAAAGACAGAAAAGACAGCAACCAAAAGTAATTAAAAGTAATTCCAATTCTAGTTGTACCTCTTGGAAAATGTTAAAGCAGATCCAATTTATAACCCATTTCTTTAAAATCTTCTCTTTTTTTCTCATTCCTATTGATTTGTATTCTTCCCACTCCTTAACTCTCCCCACTCTCACTTTCCATCTTTTCCCTAAACCTCCTTCCCTATCTTTCTGACTCTTGATGGGACTTTCCCTTTCCTTTCCCCACTTCCTTGTTATCTCTTGCTATTCTCTTTTTTTCTTAAGACAATATCTTCATGCAAATACTCACCCCTAATTCTACTGTTCAGCCTCTAGAGATTATGCCAATCTGCATAGTAAATTGGTTAGGCAGGGGAACAGAGAAAAAACATGTCTCATCACACATTAATATTTTCTGTCCCAGTTACATACACATAACCTCTCTTCAAGAGGTCTCAAGGTATTTTAAGGTACTCAGCATTCCAGTGCACCTCCAGCTAGGAGTTATCTGTCAATCAGACTTGACAGAAAGACTGAGGTTAAGCAATTTTCTCAATTAAATTGAAGATAATAAGGAATTTGGCTTAGGGCTCTGTCTCCCAAATTAAAACATTTTCCCAGTGTACACCAAGTTTCTCTAAGGCTTTTCATGTACAGACACATCTTACTCATCTTCAAAACTGCTTTTACTGGCATTATAAACTTTCTCCACTTTTCTAAAACAAAGGATCTTGATTAAAACAAAGAAAATTAAACTAATGGCAATCACTTTCTGTAGTCAATAGGTGAACATACACCAGTTTTTTCACAAAATAAATATAACATTCTGATCATGATGGATTCTTAAAGAAATCACTTCCAACTACACTGCCTGACAAATAAGCAAAAATATAAAAACCCTTATCTCCATACCTACTTAGAGAAAAAGAGTCTAGCTAATTTTGTGTAAAACAGAGGGCTGCTAGGTGTTCCCTTGCTAGAATATAAAGAAAGTCACAGCTTAAAATAATCTATGTAATTTTTCAGGTAAGATAAAAGTGAAATCTATGACAAGGAAATGATATAGTCTACATCTAATGAGTGACTCCATATACTTAATTCTACATGGTCCATACTGGGAACATCACACTTAAAATCACATTTTATCAGATGTGGAAGACCCAAAGGACACTAAACACCAGAGAAAGTCTCACCATCTTATGAAAGGCCCCCATAGTGCTACATCTGCCCAGGCCTAAAAGATCCTGAAGCCAAATATGATTGCTTTTACTACCTCTGGAAAAGATGTATGAGAGTAGAAGTGTAGAATTCATAACATGTGCTCTAGTTTCCAAGATGTAAAGATATATGAATTTTGAGTTTTAACTAAAAAGCCATCCCCTTCCGGAAACTTCCCATGATAAGGTTAAAGCATTTTCCATCTTACTTAATTTCAACTTTCCTAGTATTTTATTCATATTTGATTTGGCATTTAAATGTAGCTGGTACTCAAGGCCTGTTTGACTTCTTCAATGTCAAGCAAATCTATCAGCTATATGTGTATAGGTTTGTTCAATGAGTATTGTTAACACTGAAAATATACTTTTGATACTTATTTTCATGAAATATTTTTTAGATGGAAGTCTGAGAAGTGTGAACATTATGAAAGAAATTTTGTGTCCTACCTTTGTAAGAGTTTTTCCACCCTTTTGTTGAGTTTATTTAATTAATTCATATTTTTCCATAATCAGTGGTCTTCTAGTTCCTCAAGATTACCAGGCAATGTTTCTATATTTTCCTAGTACCTGTCTCTATTATTCTATTTCCCACCCACCAGTTATTTCAAACTAATTTCATTCTTTACAAACCTTATGTCCTTTCCCACCAACTCTTAATTCTTAGAAAATAATGTCATCTCCTCATTCACAGAGAATATAGAATTTATCTGTGTAACAGTATAAACTTCTATAATAAAGGAGCCCTAAAACCCAGTATTTCAATATGACAACTGCTTATTTGTTTTTGACATAACATGCAAAGGTAAATAAGCAAGCAGTCTAGGTTCTGCTCAGGACGACAGCCAGGACCCCCAACATTGGCTCATGCCCTCACACGATGAAAATGTGGTTTTCATCAGTGTCCAAGACTGACTTCCATTTCAGCCAGGTGGGTAGAAAGAGCGACTGGTGCAAGCCACTTTATCTTTCCCAGAAGATGCACACATCATTCCATTCACATCCCATTGGCCCAAATATGATCACAGAACCACACTTAGCTGCAAGGGTGGCTATGTGCCTAGCTAAAATTCAGTGGGATTCTATTGCTAATAAAAATAAAAGGTAAATTAATACCAGAGGCAATTTAACATCCATGAAACCAACAGATAGGAATTTTTCAAATTATCTACACAAATCATAACTTTAACCCTAACCATAAACCACACACACACAAAAATGTACCTGGATCCACACCCATTCCTTCTGATGACCTTTGGTTAGTGGAGAATCTAACCATCCTCCTTTTGTCTTGAATCTATCTTATTTCATTTTCCAAGAGCCTTCCTCTATCATTTATTCTCTTCTGCAACTTCAAATACTGTGTCTGCTGGCTCCTTCCCATCAGAATTACATGTTTATATCTCTTCTGTTTTCATTCTTCAATTTCCTTGAGCTATTTTCTTCTATAACTCCCTTCATAAACTTAAATTCTTGAAATATTCCTCTCAAGTGGAGGGACACACTGTTCTGTGAACTGACTTCATCAGAATCACCTTGGGAACACTAAAAATTCAGATACCTGGGTCTTATCTTAGGGGAAGTCAATTCAGTAAACCTAGCATGGCATAGAATCCATATTTTTAAAGCCCCTAGATGATCTTAAGTGCACCCAGTTTGGAAACCCCTAGTATGCTCTTCATCTGTACTTGCTCACCTCCTATTTACACACCCAATTCTGTTTCCATCTTTACTAGTCCACTCGGAAGATTATGAAAATTACATCTCTATGTACCTATTTGAATGGGCTAGAAAACCACAAGTCAATCTTGACTCTTCTTTTGCACACCCACCACCATGCTAGTCATTACTCACCAATATCTCCTCTGTTGCTAAAGGTAATTTATTGATTGAAGGTAACATTTACTGGTTGAAGCACTTCATGTGTACTGACTCTGTTATTCCCCTTAATAATCCGAAGTGTCTGGTACTATCATTATCACCAATTTTTAACTGAGAGAGACACTGAAACCCAGAGAGGCTAGGATGGCTCAGCATCACAGTGTTAGTTAAGGGGCAAGCACCAGGACTTGGACTGAAAGTCTGGTTCTTAGTCTATGCTCTTAACTCTGAGCCATTACTCTAAACTGCTCCCTTATCACTTAAAAACCTCTACAAATTGCTCAGATCTCACCAACATAGTCTGGACCACATCATCTCTTCCCTGGTTTGACAGAGTAGCCTCTGACTAGTCTCTTAGCCTCAACTCTGTCTTCTGCAACTAGAGATGTGCTCATATCACATCACTAGAGAAACTGTTCATATCAGCTCACAGAGCAAACTATGTCCATCCCTTCTTACCTTCACATTCAGCAACATCATATTGGTAGCTTTCAAATCAGCATAGTGGAAATATTTACACTACAGAAGTGAGCAAACACCACAAATCAGGGGGCTTTTTTCCTCTGAAGAGCCAGTTTTTAAACATTTGTTAGCACACCACTGTCTCCAGTCTACATTCACATACCAGTCAAAGACTTTGTAATCCGCAGGGCTAATCATGATCATGTGATAAACTTCTCAAACTTCATAAATCTGGGCTAGTTGGTTCTTTTATGTGCTCTTAGAAGGCCTTGAACTTCATCACCCTAGAACTTATCACACTGTATTGCAATGGTCTGTTTACTTTGTTCTCCCATTAGAGTGTTTGAGGATAGAAAGTGTTTCTTTCATTGTGTTCCTAGCACTTAAAACAATGCCTAACTCATAATCAGTGCTTAAAAACTATTTGTTGTATAAATGAATGAAATAACAAATAAAGGTCTTTCCCCAAATGTTTGCCAATTCTCACACTACTCCTTTTAGCAACTGCCTCGTTACCCTTTACTCCTCAGTTTATGAACCATACATTCCAGGAGTTTATGGATTACAGATAGGCTATTCATCCCCAGATCACACTTTTTAAAAGTTAGCAATAAACTTGACTAAGCTCTTAAATATTAGAAATAGCTACCGTCATCAAAGTCACTGAAAATGCTCTTTGCATTTTATTTGCTCAAATTATACAAAGTTCGGCTTGTAATAGAATTGCAGCCTCAGCTTCCACCTTACGAAACTCTTCTGGGAAAGAAAATAGTTCTTGAGAGCTAGCTTCTGTAGCTGGAAAAATGCCACAAAAAATCTGAATATGCTGCTGTTCCTTAAAATAAAACCCTCTCTCATTCATGTAATTAGTGTTGCTTTGGAAGCATTATTTCCATGGATAAGTACAGCATAATTAATGCAATGTACAAATCCCATCTCTAACTAAAATTTTAACATAATCTATCCCTAAATTCTATCCCCAAAGAAACTTAACAAAAGTTAAATGTTTTTAATTTATATAAAAGATACTCAAAAAACAACTGTGTTTTGTTTAGAATAGCTTATCTCATCACTTTAGGGTCTCTTTTTTTTCAAGTGGGACTACTTTGACTAACTTTATTTTATCTTGTATTCAAATATTACTTTCTCTCCCAATCCCTATCTTAATGTCGACACCTTTTACTGATACAGTCAATTCAAATCTTAAATTATTTTTTTAAAACAAAAGTATGCTGGTCATCTACTGTGTGTTCAGTCCTTTTTTAGGCATTGAAAACCAGAAATAAAAGATCATAGAAGATTCCTCCCCTTAGGTAGCTGATATTATAGTAAGGGAGGAAGACAGTAAATAAACAAATAAACTAAGTAGTTTCAGAGAGTAGTAAGTGTTATAACAAAAATAGGGACAGGTGATGAAATGACAAATGTGCCACGTCAAGGGGTGGGCAGGACAGGGTGGGCTATTTTAGATAGGATAATCAGACAAGGTCTTTCTGAAGGGATGACACATAAATTCAGATGGGAAAAAAGTTAGCCAAGTGTATATTGGAGGCAAAAGTATTCCAGGCAGAAAGAATACAACAGCAAACTCAAATACCCTGAGAAAGATGAGTGTAGCATGTTTGGTAGAAAAAAGTCAGTAATAATAGGAGAATAGTGATTTTAAATCACATGGTCTTCCAGTAAATTTAATTTTATTTTCTTTAAGAAAGTACATACTAATATTGTTAGTCATAAGCTTATCAAGCTACCAACGTAAACTCCCTGTACATAGAGTTGGGAAGAGATGTGCAGTGGCACACCATTACAGACTATTTCAGCAGACAAATAACCCCAAGAACGTAAATAACACAGCAATAGTAAAGTGTAACTGTAAAAACCAGGAAATGATGTCTTGAGTTTTTATTTATCTTCATTTTTAATAGTACTTTTTTGTGAGTATATACAATTTAATTTTTAATAAAGGCTGTGTTAAATAACTGGACGATAAAAAAACTCCTTAGAATTTAACAATTGGTTCCTAAAGCTGGTACAAGCCGGCTCCAGCACACCAGTACTGCACAGTCTCTCTGAGTGAGGGCTCTTCGATCTGACCAGAAACCAAAAATGATCTATAGGGACATTTAATTTTGTATCCAGCTCCCTGATGCCAAATGGCTTTTCCTACTTCCCCATCACCCACCTGAAAACAGAAAAGAAAAAGAAGGAGAAAAAGAAAAAGAAAAAGAAAAAATAATGGTTTTTAGATATATCATTTGTGGAATATCCTGGGAAGTAAAATGAGTTATTTTTTTAATTTTTAGAATTTCTTATATATTAATGTCAAGATTAAAAGCCAAATTTCCAGGATTCTATACTAACTCTTGGCAGTAACAAAATAATAAAATTACTTAAAAGGAATTATATGACAAACTTAAATTTAATACTAAGTTTTTTTTAACATCTTTATTGGAGTATAATTGCTTTACAATCGTGTGTTAGTTTCTGCTTTATAACAAAGTGAATCAGTTATACATATACATATGTTCCCATATCTCTTCCCTCTTGCATCTCGCTCCCTCCCACCCTCCCTATCCCACCCCTCTAGGTGGTCATAAAACACCGAGCTGATCTCCCTGTGCTATCGGCTGCTTCCCACTAGCTACCTATTTTACGTTTGGTAGTGTATATATGTCCATGCCACTCTCTCACTTTGTCACAGCTTACCCTTCCCCCTCCCCATAGCCTCAAGTCCATTCTCTAGTGGGTCTGTGTCTTTATTCCCATCTTACCCCTAGGTTCTTCATGACCGTTTTTTTTTCCTTAGATTCCATATATATGTGTTAGCATACGGTATTTATGTGTTAGCATATGGTATTTGTTTTTCTCTTTCTGACTTACTTCACTCTGTATGACAGTCTCTAGGTCCATCCACCTCACTACAAATAACTCAATTTCATTTCTTTTTATGGCTGAGTAATATTCCATTGTATATATGTGCCACATCTTCTTTATCCATTCATCCGATGATGGACACTTAGATTGCTTCCATCTCCTGGCTATTACTAACATGCTTTTAAAAGTACTTAAGCATTGAGATAAAAGCTAATGATTATGTTACTAGATGGCTAAGCAGAGTGTAACTTTTAAAATTTCTAATTTGTTTTACAAAAGCAAAGTACACCAGAATGGGATGCTAAATAACCAATATTACTATGTTCCGAGTTGGTAAACACAAGAGCATTGCTAGAATGGTAGCATAACAAATACTGGCTTATAATGGGTATATAATTTTATTTTCTCTACCCTTAGCCACACCTTCACTATCACTCATCTAAATTTAATTTTGTAACAAATACTTTGCCAAACATTAAAAATTTTCTCTCTGTTGGAGACCTGGAGCAGACGTTACCATTTATTTCGAAAAGGAAACAAACACACACAAACAACACATAATACTGCTCCTAAGGTTGAAAAAGTTGCGAGCTTACAGACTGGTTCTCGTAAGAAAAATTTATATATATATGTATATATATGTGTGTATATATACATATAAATTTATTATATATATTAAACACAAAGCATAAATATAAAATTATGATGTTTTAATTTTTTAATAAATCTTTATTGGAGTATAATTTCTTGACAATACTATGTTAGTTTCTGTTGACACAAAAGCGAATCAGCCATATGCATACACGTCCGCATATCCCCTCCCACTTGAGCCCCCCTCCCCCCATCCCTATCCCACCCCTCTAGGTGGTCACAAAGCACCGAGCTGATCTCCCTGTGATATGCTGCTGCTTCCCACTAGCTAACTATTTTACATTCGGTAGTGTATATATGTCAATAAGCAAAACATATAAATTACAAAATATCATGGGCTCACACAGGGATAATTTTCTTTAAGAATAATTTTTCTACACTATTTGGCACATGTTTTACTCATATCAAAAGACAGACGTACAATTTTACATATGGAGGATTGTTTTAAATGAGCTATACATAGTATCATAAGTCCTAGGCTAATAGCCAACTTGACCTGAAGGCCTTACTAACAAATGCAGCTTTCAAGAACAGCAAAAGAAATGGCCTGGACACTCACTACATGGACAGAATTGACTATAATTCACTAACTCCTTAGTGTGGTTCTACATTTTGTCTCAGAATAATGATTGCCTTTGGCTGTAGCATCTACTCCAAAATATGGACATAGTGGACTTCTCATCTTTCACACAGCTTATTATACATCAGAAGGAACATTTAGTTATGTGTGGCTTAAGAAACAGATTATGTTTTAAATCACAGAAACTTAGACACAGAAGGGAAGAATGAGTTATTGATCCAGGAATCCATATGAGTTAGAAGTTTTGCAATATAACAAAACCTGGTAAAAAAAAAAATAACTAAAATTTACTAAATATTGGAAATGTTAATCTAACCAAAGTTTCAAACAAAGAAGTTAATTTAGCAGTTAATTAAAAGGAAAAAAATATGATTAAAAAATTAAATATAGCCACCTTGATCAAGTGATCAATATTAGCATCATTAGTAATATGACACATTTGATACTACATACTCCCTGATAGAATGCACTAATAAGGTCATTCTTTCTCCAAATTCATAACCTCAATTTACTCAAAAGAAAGATCACACAAGCTCCAACTGAATCATGTTCTACAAAACACTTGACCATTATTCATCTAAAGTACCAAAGTCTAAAAAGAGACAAAAAAAAAAAAAAAAGACAAAGGAACTGGTACAGATTGGAGGTGATTAAAGAAACATGGTAAGTAAATGCCATGTATTGATAGGATGCTGGATTGGCTCTTAGAACAGAGAAGCAACATTAGTGAAAAAACTGAGGAAATAGAATTAAAGTCTGTAGTTTTTTAAACCATTTTTTAAAATTGAAGTATAGTTAATTTACAATATTGTGTTAGTTTCAGTTATACATATATATATTCTTTTTCAGATTCTTTTCCATTATAGGTTATTACAAGATATTGAATATAATTCCCATGCTATACAGTAGGTCCTTGTCATCTATTTTATATATAGTAGTGTGTATTTGTTAATCCCAAACTCCTAATTTATCCCCCACAAAGTCTATAATTTGTTAATAGTGATGTGTCAATGTTAATCTCTTTGCTTTGCACATTGTACCATGGTTATGTGAAGTGTTAACCTTAGAGAAGCTAAGTAAAGACCATATATGGGAACTGTCTGTACTATCTTTGAAAATCTTCTGTAAAATCTAGCATAACATCAACATTACAAGTTTAAAAGGATACCTGGATTTACAATATACGAAATAAAGAGAAAAATAAAAATCACATATTTTATCAACAAACAAAAGAAACATTTGATTGTTGATTTGTCTCTTTCCCTTCCTTCCTTCCTTTCTTTTTTTCTCTCTTTCTTTTTAATACCAAATGTCTGACCAAGAGACTGACCAACATGGAGAAGGGCATACATTCTGGAACCTGAGTACTCAGCTTCAGATTCTATCATCTCCACCATTTACTGTGTGATTTGGGGAAAATAAATTAACTTCCTGTGCCCAGTTCCTTTGTTGTACACATAGGAAGAATAATATCTGCCAGATAGAGTTGTTTGAGAATAAATGAATTATTATGTGCAAAGCACTTAGAACAGTGTGTGCAAAAGTCAGCACCATTTGACAGAAATATCAAAATAGTTTGGGAGCAGAGTGATGTCTCACACTCTAGGAAGTGAAGGGGTTCAGAATGAGCCTCCCCAAAACGCACCACCTTGGCATGTAGATTACTTTGAGCTAAAGGCAATCCAGACACTGTGGGCTCAAGAGAAACTTCTGTCCCTCGCTTAACTACCTAGAAGAATTTAAACCTGGGGGGGGGGTTCTATCCCAGAATGAAAATTATTACAGGAGATAAATTTTATCTGAGGGACCAATCTGCATGGCAAAGCAAAAATCTAATTACTAAACATCTGCTCTTTTTCTTATTGTCCTGTGAATTACCCTCCTTTTAGTTGAAACCCCAGTCCCCTTTCTCATTTCTTAGCTCAGGATGGCATATATACTTCATTTTACCCTGTCTTTGAATTCCTCATACATGTGGGGTTTCTGTACATACAAAATTAAATTTGTTTTTCTCCTGTTAATCTGTTTCATGTCAATTTGATTATTAGACCAGCCAAAAGAACCCTTGAAGGGTAGAGGAAAATTCCTTCTCCCCAACAAAAGCAAAATGGAATAACTCTTTCCCTCCCTTTACTCCTTTCCTGTAATGCAGCTGACATTACTAGAAGTTGACTCACCTAATCAAATACTTCTGACTGGAATTTTGACTCCAGAAAGGATAACATGTCAAAGCACAGAAAGTATAACATGTCAAAGCACAGAAAGTTCCCAGGCCTGGCATTCTAACCAAACCCCACCCCCCCAGATGGAAATCAGGCTACGCTCTCTCGACTGACTACCTTTTTTGTTTCTTGATCATCTTCTCACTCTGGATCTCCAATGCTCTGCCACTCTGTGAGCCATCATATACCCTTCCCTCTGCTGCTCAAGTTGATAAGTGTTGTTTTCTATTATTTGCAGCCAAGCACAAAGATGCTGTGTGTGTGCCCTGATACTGTTATCCAATGACCCAATTCCTAAAGTCTGGGAGGAGAGGTGCCCCAAAGTCTTGCTTCTGTGGATACTTTGTGAATGTCCACGAATCACACTTTGAGTGAAAGGAAATGAAGTTTATTGAGTTGGTGTTTGAGACAATAAATTAGAGGGAAAGGAAATCTCATTGGAATGTAGGCTCCCTGAGGAAAGGTACAGTCTTTCAGCCATGTCTCAATTGCCTATCATGCAAGTTCTCTCCAGTCCCAGTACAGATAGTAAACAAAAGTGGATGCCTGTTATTCATGGGAATTTAATTGACTGTAATAAGAATACAACTATTGATTGAACCAATGGAAAAAATGTCCCATAATTTGGGTTTGTTCTCTAGACAATTCATTGTACATTAAACACTAAAATTCAATCTGTACCCTTCAGTGGGTGCCTCATAAGAGGACTTTGATACTAGAGAATGGCCATGGGTATCTTTGTGTTTTGCATGTGAGAAAAATTATTTGAGAAGATGGAATAATTACTGAAGGGCCTGGATTAGCATATAACATTAGCATATAACATATAACTGAATTACTGAAGGGCCTGGATTAGCATATAACATTAGCAATGTTACTTAAGTGATTGATAAGAGCTCAGAAGAAATTTATTAAACTCACAAAAAACTCAATTAAAAAGTTAGATTATCAAATTATAAACTACTCCTTAGGCTCAGATTGGGTAAGATTTCTCAAGACTACAAAATAACACTCAGTTAATCATTTGAAAGTACAAGTGAAAGTCTCCACAACGGTTTGTGAATTAATGTATAACAAGAATGTTACACATTGGTAATCAAGAATCAAGAAGTCTAATCAAGAATCATACCATTAGTATGACATATTTAAAGATATTCCCTCAAGGTGAATATTGTATTAATTTTTTGAATTCATCCTATTGTAATTCTGATAATTGCGTGGTTTGGTATTTTACTATAGACACGGATATTTATACAACTGCAAAATGCTCGGGAAAAGTAGCAACAGTAATGGAGACAATTTAAAAACTGTACTGCAACTATAAAATAGTAACAAAAATGGGAACTTGCAATGGTAAATACAGATCTAAAAAACACTTTATTTTAAATTTTCCCTAGTGCCCAAAAGGAAGAGTACTAGTCCCTCTCCCTTTAGCATTTTCCTTAGAAAACTTGAAATTGGAAACGTTTCTCTGTCTTCTTGAGATGTACATAAATCTTTTTAAAAGCTTGATAAGCCTCATTTCAGTTCTGCAATCCAGGAATGTATTTCTTGGAGGGCTCAGAGTCATTTCTTTGAAAAGTGAACTTCTAAGAGGATGGATGGCACTTGTCTCCCTGTCTCTGTGGGAATTTAAGCCTAGGTACTTGGCTTCATGATGTTACTTACTGCTTTTCATAAACATACATGAAGTTTTGGGTTTTATTTTTGATAAAGACAATTAACATGTACATAATGGATTGTATCTGCCTAGCTATATAACAGCGTGAGATTTGTTTCTCCCTTTGCAATCTCCTTAGCAGATTGCCTGTGATTTGCATCTCAGCCCGATTTAATGTTTATTCAATAATAAAACTTTTCTACATAGAGAAGATTCACTGGAATGTTAGGAGATTTCATTTCTAATTATATTTCCCCACCCAGATTAGTAGTAATGGGGTACAGTGGGAATAATTCCTATAGAAGCTAGTTAACTTCTCTCTTAATAAACTCATGTCCAGTTCTGGAAAGCCAGGTAAGGATAGGCCATCAGATACAGAAACATTAAATAAAATACAAACTGATCGATATAAGCTACCAGCAGTTCTGGGGGAAAAAAATAAAAAAAAACTTTTGAATAACGTGTTTTTTTATATTAATACCAAAGTAGAGTGCACTAGAGAAATGTAATTCCATCTTACAAGGTAATAGGGTCCTTATGACATGATAATAGACAATGAACCACAAACACTTTGAGGAAATTATAATATGGTAGAATAAATCTCCAGAATGAAGATGGCTGGAGCCATGACAATTTTAACTCTGTTTTTACGACATTCTGGAAATGTGCCGAGAAAACTTTCAACGTGAAGGGTGACGTTGACAAGGGTGAGTGATCACAAGGTTTGACTGCCTAGATGCCTGGTTTTGCACACTGGAGAAAGTAGGCTATTCATGGTGTTTTTGGGGTTTTTTTTTTGTTGTTGTGTGGTTTTTTGGTTTTTTTGTTTGTTTGGTTTTTTGGTTTTTTTTGCAGTACGCGGGCCTCTCACTGTTGTGGCCTCTCCCGTTGCGGAGCACAGGCTCCGGACGCGCAGGCTCAGCGGCCATGGCTCACGGGCCCAGCCGCTCCGCGGCATGTAGGCTCTTCCCGGATCGGGGAACGGCATGTCCTCTGCATCGGCAGGCGGACTCTCAACCACTGCACCACCAGGGAAGCCCTATTCATGGTGTTTTGTAAAGCTAAAAGGGCCTTTGATGGCTAGTTGTTTCTAGAGCAGGTGATCAATGAAAGACATTCTCCCACCTGCTTTTCTATTCTTCTGTACAATATGTATGAAACAAAGAAAATTTCCTAGACTGTGGTCTGTATAACACCAGTGTCCCACAACACATTATTTATACTGCATGAGAAAAAATGGGAAGGGGGGGACCTTGAAGATGGCGGAAGAGTAAGACGCGGAGATCACCTTCCTCCCCACAGATACACCAGAAATACACCTACACGTGGAACAACTCCTACAGAACACCTACTGAAGGCTGGCGGAAGACCTCAGACCTCCCAAAAGGCAAGAAACTCCCCACGTACCTGTGTAGGGCAAAAGAAAAAAACAGAGACAAAAGAATAGGGACGGCACCTGCACCAGTGGGAGGGAGCTGTGAAGGAGGAAAAGTTTCCACACACTAGGAAGCCCCTTCGCGGGCGGAGACTGCGGGAGGCGGAGCGGGGAGCTTCGGGGCCGCGGAGGAGAGCACAGCAACGGGTACGGAGGGCAGAGCGGGGAGATTCCCGCACAGGATCGGTGCCGACCGGCACTCACCAGCCCGAGAGGCTTGTCTGCTCACCCGCCGGGGCGGGCGGGGCTGCGAGCTGAGGCTCGGGTTTAAGTTTCGGACGGAGCGCAGGGAGAGGGCTGGGGTTGGCGGCATGAACATAGCCTGAAGGGGTTGGTGCACCACGGCTAGCCGGGAGGGAGTCCGGGGAAAAGTCTGCACCTGCCGAAGAGGCAGGAGACTTTTTCTTCCCTCTTTGTTTCCTGGTGCGCGAGGAGAGGGGTTTAAGAGCGCTGCTTAAAGGAACTCCAGAGACGGGCGCGAGCCGCAGCTAAAAGCGCGAACCCCAGAGACGGGCGGGAGACGATAAGGCTGCTGCTGCCGCCACCAAGGGACCTGTGTGCGAGCACAGGTCACTCTCCACACCCCTCTTCCGCGGAGGCTGTGCAGCCCGCCACTGACAGGTTCCCGGGATCCAGGGACAACTTCCCCGGGAGAACGCACGGCGGGCCTCAGGCTGGTGCAACGGCACGCCAGCCTCTGCCGCCGCAGGCCCGCCCTGCACACAATGCTCCTCCCTCCCCCCCGCCCCGGCTTGAGTGCGCCAGAGCCCCCGAATCAGCGGCTCCTTTAACCCCGTCCTGTCTGAGCAAAAAACAGACGCCCTCCAGCGACCTACACGCAGAGGCAGGGCCAAATCCAAAGCTGAGCCCCTGTGAGCTGTGAGAACAAAGAAGAGAAAGGGAAATCTCTCGCAGAAGCAGCGGATTAAAGCTCCACAATCAACCTGATGTACCCTGCATCTGTGGAATACCTGAATAGACAAGGAATGATCCCAAACTGAGGAGGTGGACTTCGAGAGCAAGATCTATGATTTTTTTCCCCTTTTCCTCTTTTTGTAAATGGGTATGTGTATGCTTCTGTGTGAGATCTTGTCTGTATAGTCTTGCTTCCACCATTTGTCCTAGGGTTCTATCCGTCCATGTTTTTTTTTTTAATTTTTTTTCTTAATAATTAATTTTAATAACTTTATTATACTTTACCTTCGTTCTTTCTTTCTTTCTTTCTTTCTTTCCTTCCTTCCTTCCCTCCTTTAGACAACGAATCACCCCAAATTGAGGAGGTGGTCTCTGAGAGCAAGATTTATGATTTTTCCCCCTTAACCTCTTTTTGTGAGGGTGTATGTGTATGCTTCTGTGTAAGATTTTGTCTGTATAGCTTTGCTTCCAACATTTGTCCTAAGGTTCTATCCGTCCCTTTTTTTTTTCTAAATAAGTATTTTTTAATTCAATAACTTTATTATACTTTATTTTATTTTTACTGTATCTTCTTTCTTTCTGTCTTTTTTCCTTCTTTCCCTCCTTTCTTCCTTCCTCCCTCCCTCCCTCCCTCCTTTCTTTCCATCTTGCCTTCTTTCCTTCTTTGCATCTTTCTTTCTTTCTTTCTTCCTTCCTTCCTTCCTTACCTCCTTTCCTTCTTTCTTTCCTCATACTTCTACTA
This sequence comes from Lagenorhynchus albirostris, assembly GCF_949774975.1. Lineage (NCBI taxonomy): Eukaryota > Metazoa > Chordata > Mammalia > Artiodactyla > Delphinidae > Lagenorhynchus > Lagenorhynchus albirostris. Next base: position 37,337,300 of record NC_083098.1, on the reverse strand, counting down.
ATTCTCTCTACTTTTTCTCCCTTTTATTCTGAGACGTGTGGATGAAAGGCTCTTGGTGCTCCAGCCAGGAGTCAGGGCTCTGCCTCTGAGGTAGGAGAGCCAACTTCAGGACACTGGTCAACAAGAGAACTCCCAGCTCCACATAATATCAAACTGCGAAAATTTCCCAGAGACCTCCATCTTAACACCAGCACCCAGCTTCACTCAACGACCAGCAAGCCACAGTGCTGGACAACCTATGCCAAACAACTAGCAAAACAGGAACACAACCCCACCCGTTAGCAGAGAGGCTGCCTAAAATCATAATAAGGCCACAAACACCCCAAAACACACCACCAGACGTGAACCTGCCCACTAGAGAGACAAGATCCAGCCTCATCCACCACAACACAGGCACTAGTCCCCTCGACCAGGAAGCCTACACAACCTACTGAACCAACCTTAGCCACTGGAGACAGACATCAAAAACAGCGGGAACTACGAACCTGCAGCCTGCAAAAAGAAGACCCCAAACACAGTAAGAAAAGCAAAATGAGAAGACAGAAAAACACACAGCAGATAAAGGAGCAAGATAAAAATGCACTAGATGTAACAAATGAAGAGGAAATAGGCAGTGTACCTAAAAAAGAATTCAGAATAATGATAGTAAGGATGATCTGAAATCTTGGAAATAGAATGGACAAAATGCAAGAAACAGTTAACAAGGACCTAGAAGAAAAAAAGATGAAACAAGCAACGATGAACAACACAATAAATGAAATTAAAAGTACTCTAGATGGGATCAACAGCAGAATAACCGAGGTAGAAGAACGGATAAGTGACCTGGAAGATAAAATAGTGGAAATAACTACTGTAGAGCAGAATAAAGAAAAAAGAATGAAAAGAACTGAGGACAGTCTCAGAGACCTCTGGGACAACATTAAACGCACCAACATTCGAATTGTAGGGGTTCCAGAAGAAGAAGAGAAAAAGAAAGGGACTGAGAAAATATTTGAAGAGATTATAGTTGAAAACTTCCCTAATATGGGAAAGGAAATAGTTAATCAAGTCCAGGAAGCACAGAGAGTCCCATACAGGATAAATACAAGGAGAAATACACCAAGACACATATTAATCAAACTATCAAAAATTAAATACAAAGAAAGCATATTAAAAGCAGCAAGGGAAAAACAACAAATAACACACAAGGGAATCCCCATAAGGTTAACAGCTGATCTCTCAGCAGAAACCCTACAACCAGAAGGGAGTGGCAGGACATACTGAAAGTGATGAAGGAGAAAAACCTGCAACCAAGACTACTCTACCCAGCAAGGCTCTCATTCAGATTTGATGGAGAAATTAAAACCTTTACAGACAAGCAAAAGCTGAGAGAGTTCAGCACCACCAAACCAGCTTTACAACAAATGCTAAAGGAACTTCTCTAGAAAAGAAACACAAGAGAAGAAAAAGACCTATAATAACGAACCCAAAACAATTTAGAAAATGGGAATAGGAACACACATATCGATAATTACCTTAAATGTAAATGGACTAAATGCTCCCACCAAAAGACACAGATTGGCTGAATGGATACAAAAACAAGACCCTTATATATGCTGTCTACAAGAGACCCACTTCAGACCTAGAGACACATACAGACTGAAAGTAAGGGGATGGAAGAAGATATTCCATGCAAATGGAAACCAAAAGAAAGCTGGAGTAGCAGTTCTCATATCAGACAAAATAGACTTTAAAATAAGGACTATTAGAAGAGACAAAGAAGGACACTACATAATGATCAAGGGATTGATCCAAGAAGAAAATATAAAAATTGTAAATATTTATGCACCCAACATAGGAACACTTCAATACGTAAGGCAAATACTAACAGCCATAAAAGGGGAAATCGACAGTAACACATTCATAGTAGGGGACTTTAACACCCCACTTTCACCCATGGACAGATCATCCAAAATGAAAATAAATAAGGAAACACAAGCTTTAAATGATACATTAAACAAGATGGACTTAATTGATATTTATAAGACATTCCATCCAAAAACAACAGAATACACATTTTTCTCAAGTGCTCATGGAACATTCTCCAGGATAGATCATATCTTGGGTCACAAATCAAGCCTTGGTAAATTTAAGAAAATTGAAATTGTATCAAGTATCTTTTCTGACCACAATGCCATGAGACTAGATATCAATTACAGGAAAAGATCTGTAAAAAATACAAACACATGGAGGCTAAACAATACACTACTTAATAATGAAGTGATCACTGAAGAAATCAAAGAGGAAATCAAAAAATACCTAGAAACAAATGACAATGGAGACACAACGACCCAAAACCTATGGGATGCAGCAAAAGCAGTTCTAAGGGGGAAGTTTATAGCAATACAAGCCCACCTTAAGAAGCAGGAAACATCTCGAATAAACAACCTAACCTTGCACCTCAAGCAATTAGAGAAAGAACAAAAAAACCCCAAAGCTAGCAGAAGGAAAGAAATCATAAAAATCAGATCAGAAATAAATGAAAAAGAAATAAAGGAAACAATAGCAAAGATCAATAAAACTAAGGCTGGTTCTTTGAGAAGATAAACAAAATAGATAAACCACTAGCCAGACTCATCAAGAAAAAAAGGGAGAAGACTCAAATCAATAGAATTAGAAATGAAAAGGGAGAGGTAACAACTGACACTGCAGAAATACAAAAGATCATGAGAGATTACTACAAGCAACTCTATGCCAATAAAATGGACAACCTGGAAGAAATGGACAAATTCTTAGAAATGCACAACCTGCCAAGACTGAATCAGGAAGAAATAGAAAATATGAACAGACCAATCACAAGCACTGAAATTGAAACTGTGATTAAAAATCTTCCAACAAACAAAAGCCCAGGACCAGAGGGCTTCACAGGCGAATTCTATCAAACATTTAGAGAAGAGCTAACGCCTATCCTTCTCAAACTCTTCCAAAATATAGCAGAGGGAGGAACACTCCCAAATTCCTTCTACGAGGCCACCATCACCTTGATACCAAAACCAGACAAGGATGTCACAAAGAAAGAAAACTACAGGCCAATATCACTGATGAACATGGATGCAAAAATCCTCAACAAAATACTAGCAAACAGAATCCAACAGCACATTAAAAGGATCATACACCATGATCAAGTGGGGTTTATTCCAGGAATTCAAGGATTCTTCAATATACGCAAATCTATCAATGTGATAAACCATATTAACAAATTGAAGGCGAAAAACCATATGATCATCTCAATAGATGCAGAGAAAGCTTTCGACAAAATTCAACACCCATTTATGATAAAAACCCTGCAGAAAGTAGGCATAGAGGGAAGTTTCCTCAACATAATAAAGGCCATATATGACAAGCCCAGTGCAAACATCATCCTCAATGGTGAAAAACTGAAAGCATTTCCACTAAGATCAGGAACAAGACAAGGTTGCCCACTCTCACCACTATTATTCAACATAGTTTTGGAAGTTATAGCCACAGCAAGAAGAGAAGAAAAGGAAATAAAAGGAATCCAAATCGGAAAAGAAGAAGTAAAGCTGTCACTGTTTGCAGATGACATGATACTCTACATAGAGAATCCTAAAGATGCTACCTGAAAACTGCTAGAGCTAATCAATGAATTTGGTAAAGTAGTAGGAAACAAAATTAATGCACAGAAATCTCTGGCATTCCTATATACTAATGATGAAAAATCTGAAAGTGAAATCAAGAAAACACTCCCATTTACCATTGCAACAAAAAGAATAAAATATCTAGGAATAAACCTACCTAAGGAGACAAAAGACCTGTATGCAGAAAACTATAAGACACTGATGAAAGAAATTAAAGATGATACAAATAGATGCAGAGATATACCATGTTCTTGGATTGGAAGAATCAGCATTGTGAAAATGACTCTACTACCCAAAGCAATCAATAGATTCAATGCAATCCCTATCAAACTACCACTGGCATTTTTCACAGAACTAGAACAAAATATTTCACAATTTGTATGGAAACACAAAAGACCCCGAATAGCAAAAGCAATCTTGAGAACGAGAAAAGGAGCTGGAGGAATCAGGCTCCCTGACTTCAGACTATACTACAAAGCTACAGTAATCAAGACAGTATGGTACTGGCACAAAAACAGAAAGATAGATCAATGGAACAGGATAGAAAGCCCAGAGATAAACCCACGCACATATGGACACCTTATCTTTGATAAAGGAGGCAGGAATGTACAGTGGAGAAAGAGCAGCCTCTTCAATAAGTGGTGCTGGGAAAACTGGACAGGTACATGTAGAAGTATGAGATTAGATCACTCCCTAACACCATACACAAAAATAAGCTCAAAATGGATTAAAGACCTAAATGTAAGGCCAGAAACTATCAAATTCTTAGAGGAAAACATAGGCAGAACACTCTATGACATAAATCACAGCAAGATCCTTTCTGACCCACCTCCTAGAGTAATGGAAATAAAAACAAAAATAAACAAATGGGATCTAATGAAACTTCAAAGCTTTTGCACAGCAAAGGAAACCATAAACAAGACCAAAAGACAACTCTCAGAATGGGAGAAAATATTTGCAAATGAAGCAACGGACAAAGGATTAATCTCCAAAATTTACAAGCAGCTCATGCAGCTCAATAAGAAAAAAACAAACAACCCAATCCCAAAATGGGCAGAAGACCTAAATAGACATTTTTGCAAAGAAGATATACAGACTGCCAACAAACACATGAAAGAATGCTCAACATCATTAATCATTAGAGAAATGCAAATCAAAACTACAATGAGATATCATCTCAAACCAGTCAGAATGGCCATCATCAAAAAATCTAGAAACAATAAATGCTGGAGAGGGTGTGGAGAAAAGGGAACACTCTTGCACTGCTGGTGGGAATGTGAATTGGTTCAGCCACTATGGAGAACAGTATGGAGGTTCCTTAAAAAACTACAAATAGAACTACCATATGACCCAGCAATCCCACTACTGGGCATATACGCTGAGAAAACCAAAATTCAAAAAGAGTCATGTACCAAGATGTTCATTGCAGCTCTATTTACAATAGCCCGGAGATGGAAACAACCTAAGTGCCCATCATCGGATGAATGGATAAAGAAGATGTGGTACATATATACAATGGAATATTACTCAGCCTTAAAAAGAAATGAAATTGAGCTATTTGTAGTGAGGTGGATAGACCTAGAGTCTGTCATACAGAGTGAAGTAAGTCAGAAAGAAAAAGACAAATACCATATGCTAACACATATATATGGAATTTAAGAAAAAAAATGTCATGAAGAACCTAGGGGTAAGACAGGAATAAAGATGCAGACCTACTGGAGAACGTACCTGAAGATATGGGGAGGGGGAAGGGTGAGCTGTGAAAGGGCGAGAGAGAGTCATGGACATATACACACTAACAAACGTAGTAAGGTAGATAGCTAGTGGGAAGCAGCTGCATGACACAGGGATATTGGCTCGGTGCTTTGTGACAGCCTGGAGGGGTGGGATAGGGAGGGTGGGGGGGAGGGAGTCGCAAGAGGGAAGACATATGGGAACATATGTATATGTATAAATGATTCACTTCGTTATAAAGCAGAAACTAACACACCATTGTAAAGCAATTATACCCCAATAAAGATGTTAAAAAAAGAAATGGGAAGGAGGAAGAGCTTCCTTCTGTGGTCAAATAAATCTGAAAATCCCTCTCTTGAATTTTTCCAATCTAGGTAAACATATTAAATGCTATGAGGAGACATGCAGTAAACAAACCCAATTAATGAGAACTCCCAGAATCATTTGACCATGAATTCTCCTCCCTTTTATTTTCACCCATTCAATAATAATAATGATTATCACTTATTATGTGTCACAGTTTTGTGTGCTACTTTACACTGACTCACCTAATCCTCAAAAGACCATATGAAGAACATGCTATCATTACCATCTCCATTTTACAAATGAAGAAACTGAAGCTTAGAAGGGTTAAGTAACTGGCCCAAGGTCACCCAGCTTGTGGCAGAGGAAGAACTTGAATGTAGAAAGCCTGCCCCTAGTGACTTTGCTCAGCTGCCTCTCCTTCCTTAGCAGAGAGCTGTGCATGCTCAGTGCATTTATTACAGGGGAAGGTTACTGCTTTCACGTCAACTGTTCTCATTTACTCCTCTGAATGACTTCCATTCCATGGTTGGTTGGACTTACGTTCCCTGGTTTCCATGTCTGTCAGCTGCACTGTCATCATTTCATTGTCCCTTCCCTCTGCATTTTGACAGTGCTTCTCATGTTTGTCTTCCACAACACTCGGTGCCTCCATTTCCTCATCTAGAGAACATGAATAATACTACCTGCCTCATAAGTTATTGTGAGGTGTAAACAAAGACCTGAAGTGAAGTCTTTTGAACAGCAACCTGCACAGCAAGAGCTTGGTGAATACCAACGATGATGGTCACCATCATCACCTATATTATTGTTACTGTTTTCCCCATTGATTCAGACACAGAGTCAGCTTCTGTGTGGGTACAGAGAATAACATATGGATAACAGATTGATAACACCATTTAGGTGACTGCTTAGGTATGAAATGACTGAGAAACAAAGGGTCTTCCTACCTACTTTCAGAAGAGCAAGCTTTTTCCTCTCTTGCAATGGAGACTAACCACTGCTTTTTTCAGTCTAGTTTCTTTGGCCTTGCAATGAGTAGAAAGTCGCTTGGAATACAGAAAAAGTAAACTGTCAATCCATATGTTCTTTCCTGTTGTGACTTCTCATGTTTTCCTCTGTTGTTATAGACATTTAAGTTAGAAGATGGAAATGAATGCATTAGAGAAAGCCAGTGAGACATTATTTTTAACCAAAATCATGGAACTTTGCTCTTAAAAGATATTTTTCAACAAAATTTGCATCTTCTAAAAACACTGAGATTTCTTTCCAGTTTTTTACTTAAAACTCAAGGAAATTTTCGTATTTGAAGAGAGTGGTTATATAAGTTCAGTGTTGCTCCCTTCATGAATTTTAGAGAAACCTAATATTTGTATAGTTACATGAACTTTTAAAGAACTGTGTGGGCCACCGAATCAAATAACTATTAGTGTGCATCCCTTGACCCATATAGTAGTAGATGGCAACTGGATTGCTCCCAACTCTTTAGATATGAAGCTGACTTGCTCAGTGCCTGGGCAGCATTGGCCTTCCAGCCTAGAGCAGTGTCTCTCAAAGGGCTTCAGCCACATGGTCTTACCACCTCATTTTCACAGAGATTCTGTTATTGCTCTCTCCCATCACTACCTAGAGAGGCAATATTACTGAAAAGTAATAACTAATAAAAATTACAACAGCTAACACTTGTAGTGCTTACTCTGTACCAGACACTGTTCTAAACATTTCATATATATATATATATATATATATATTTACATATATATGTGTATATATTAACTCATTTAATTTCATTCTCATAGCAATCATATGAGTTAGGATCTATTATTATCCTCATTTTACAGATGAGGAAACTGAGGTGGAGAGAAAGAAATTTGCCCAAAGTCACACAGCTGATAAGTGGCAGAGATAGTAAATGACACAGCAGATTCATATCCAGGCAGCCTGGCTCCAGAGTTCTTGCTTTTGATCTCAAGGCTGTGCTGAATGAGGGTGGTGTGGAAATCCTTAGGTACATAAGAGATGGGGTGGGGAGGAAGGTTGTTATCTCTAGAGCCTGCTCCACCTTCCAGTTACCCACCTAAGAGTAGCCTTAGGCAGGGTAACTCTGTTGGTTTGTTGATAATTTTCAATGTCAGAGAAGACTGATGGGAAAGAAATTTAAAAGCTGAACCAACAGGACTTGGAAACTGATGGATGGAGAGCGAGTTAGAGCCTGTTTGACAGAATTCACTGTTAATAGAAATAGAGAATCATATCTGCCTTCAGGGGCCTTCAGTTGCAGTCATGAAAGACAAGAGAATAAACACACCACTTCATTCAATGAGGAAAGTAGTATGATTTGCTCCAGGCTTTGTAGAAGGACAAAGGACAAGCACTTACCCAGCTGGGTGAGGAAAAAGGATAATCAAGGAAAGCTCGAAATAGTCAAATCCATTTTCTAGGATCATAGACCAGTATTTCCCCTTTATAATCAATCAACAAAAACATTTTTAAATGTTGTATATGCTTATCATAGTTAAACAGAAACACTGAAAATTGTATTAGAGTGATTCTAGTTTACAGTTTTCAAAGCATCTATTAATTATTACCTATTTCTATCAAAATGTCTTATCCAAAACCTTATTGGTTTTTGCTTTCTGTTGTTTTGTGCGTTTGGGGTTTTGGGTTTTTTTTTCTTATCACAAATGGGCTATATGAACTCTACATCCTGTCTAAATACATTCTTGCCCTTTTCCATATGGTAATCTTAAAAATATTCATCACCAAATAGGAAACACAGCTGCCAACCTTTCAGAAAAGAGTCATGAGTAACGGTTTATTTTACATTTCTAAACATTAGGTCTTCTACAAATTTCTAGAGAGTCAACTTATTTTTATTGCCCCTAAATGTTCTAGGCATAATGCAATTTTCATTATTTAAATGCTTACATTAAAATTATGCACCACTAATCCATAAATTGCACACTACTAAATAAATCTACCTAACTCCATTTTAAAAGAAAAAAGAATCAATCACTACCAGAAATAAAGTTAAGAATGGTCACATTCACAGGAAGATAGACAAGATGAAAAGGCAGAGGGCTATGTACCACATGAAGGAAGAAGATAAAACCCAAAGAAAAACAACTAAATGAAGTGGAGATAGGCAACCATCCAAAAAAGAATTCAGAATAATGATAGTGAAGATGCTCCAGGACCTCAGAAAAAGAAAGGAGGCAAAGATCGAAAAGATGCAAGAAATGATTAACAAAGACCTAGAAGAATGAAGGAACAAACAGAGATGAACAATACAATAACTGAAATGAAAAGTACACTAGAAGGAATCAATAGCAGAATAACTGAGACAGAAGAACAGATAAGTGACCTGAAAGACAGAATGGTGGATTTCACTGCTCTAGAACAGAATAATAAAAAAAGAATGCAAACAAATGAAGGCAGCCTAAGGGAGCTCTGGGACAACATTAAACACAACAGCATTCGCATTACAGAGGTCCCAGAAGGAGAAGAGAGAGAGGAAGGACCCGAGAAAATATTTGAAGAGATTAGAGTCAAAAACTTCCCTAACATGGGAAAGGAAATAGCCACCCAAGTCCAGGAAGCACAGAGAGTCCCATACAGGATAAACCCAAGGAGAAACATGTCGAGACAGATAGTAATCAAATTCGAAAAAATTAAAGGCAAAGAAAATTTATTGAAAGCAGCAAGGGAAAAACAACAAATAACATACAAGGGAACTCCCATAAGGTTAACAGCTGATTTCTCAGCAGAAACTGTGCAAGCCAGAAGGGAGTGGCATGACATACTTAAAGTGATGAAAGGGAAGAGCTACAACCAAGATCACGCTACCTGGCAAGGATCTCATTCAGATTCGATGGAGAAATCAAAAGCTTTACAGACAAGCAAGAGGTAAGAGAATTCAGCACCACCAAACCAGTTCTACAACAAATGTTAAAGGAACTTCTCTAAGTGCAAAACAGAAGAGAAGAAAAGGACATACAAAAACAAACCCAAAACAATTAAGAAAATGGTAATAGGAACATACATATAGATAATTACCTTAAACGTGAATGGATTAAATGCTCCAACCAATAGATACAAAAACAAGACCCATATATATGCTGTCTACAAGAGACCCACTTCAGACCTAGGGACACATACAGACTGAAAGTGAGGGGATGGAAAAAGATATTCCATGCAAATGGAAATCAAAAGAAAGCTGGAGTAGCAATACTCATATCAGATAAAATAGACTTTAAAATAAAGAACGTTACAAGAGACAAGGAAGGACACTACATAATGATCAAGAGATCAATCCAAGAAGAAGATATAACAATTATAAATATATATGCACCCAACATAGGAACACCTCAATACATAAGGCAACTGCTTACAGCTATAAAAGAGGAAATCGACAGTAACACAAAAATAGTGGGGTAATTTAACACCTCACTTACACCAATGGACAGATCATCCAGATAGAAATTTAATAAGGAAACACAAGCTTTAAATGATACAATTGACCTGATAGATTTAATTGATATTTATAGGACATTCCATCCCAAAACAGCAGATTACACTTTCTTCTCAAGTGTGCACAGAACATTCTCCAGGATAGATCATGTCCTGGGTCACAAATCAAGCCTCAGTAAACTTAAGAAAATTGAAATATATCAAGCATCTTATCTGACAACAACACTATGAGATAAGAAATCAATTACAGGGAAAACAATGTAAAAAACACAAACACATGGAGGCTAAACAATACACTAGTGAATAACCAAGAGAACCCTGAAAATATCAAAGAGGAAATCAAAAAATATGTACAAACAAATGACAATGAAAACATGATAATCCAAAACCTATGGGATGCAGCAAAAGCAGTTCTAAAAGAGAAGTTTATAGCAATACAAGCCTACCTCAAGAAACAAGAAAAACCTCAAATAAACAATCTAACCTTATACCTAGAGGAACTAGAGAAAGAAGAACAAACAAAACCCAAAGTTAGCAGAAGGAAAGAAATCATAAAGATCAGAGCAGAAATAAATGAAATAGAAACAAAGAAAACAATAGCAAAGCTCAATAAAACTAAAAGCTGGTTATTTGAGAAGATAAACAAAATTAATAAACCATTAGCCAGACTCACCAAGATAAAGAGGGGGAGGACTCAAACCAATAAAATTAGAAATGAAAAAGGAGAAGTTACAACAGACACCACTGAAATACAAACCATCCTAAGAGACTACTACAAGCAACGCTATGCCAATAAAACGGACAACCTGGAAGAAATGGGCAAATCCTTAGAAAGGTATAACCTCCCAAAACTGAACCAGGAAGAAATAGAAAATATAAACAGATCAATCACAAGTAATGAAATTGAAACTGTGATTAAAATATTCCAAAAAACAAAAGTCCAGGACCAGATGCTTCACCAGTGAATTCTATTAAACATTTAGAGAAGAGCTAATACTCATCCTTCTCAAACTCTTCGAAAAATTGCAGAGGAAGGGACAATCTCAAACTCATTCTATGAGGTCAGCATCACCCTGATACCAAAACCAGACAAAAATACAAAAAAAATAAGAAAATTACAGATCAATATCACTGATGAATATAGATGCAAACATCCTCAACAAAATACTAGCAAACAGAATCCAACAACACATTAAAAGGATCACACACATGATCAAGTGGGATTTATCCCAGGGATGCAAGTATTCTTCAATATACGCAAGTCAATCAATGTGATATACCATATTAACAAATTGAAGAATAAAAACCATATGATCATCTCAATAGAGGCAGAAAAACTTTTCACAAGCTTCAACACCAACTTATGAAAAAAACTCTCCAGAAAGTGAGCATAGAGGGAACCTACCTCAATATAATAAAGGCCATATATAACAAACACACAGCAAACATCATTTTCATTGGTGAAAAACTGAAAGCATTTCCTCTAAGATCAGGCAAAAGAAAAGGATGTCCAGTCTCACCACTATTATTCAACATAGCTTTGGAAGTCCTAGCCATGGCAATCAGAGAAGAAAAAGAAATGAAAGGAATACAAATTGGAAAAGAAGAAATAAAACTGTAAGTAAAACATCCAAAAGGTGCTACCACAAAACTACTAGAGCTAATCAATGAATTTGGTAAAGTTGCAGGAGACAAAATGAATGCACAGAAATCTCTTGCATTCCTATACACTAATGACGAAAAATCTGAAAGAGAAATTAAGGAAACACTCCCATTTAGCATTGCAACAAAAAGAATAAAATACCTAGGTATATACCTACCTAGGGAGAAAAAAGACCTGTATGAAGAAAATTATAAGACAGTGATGAAAGAAATTAAAGTTGATACTAACAGATGGAGACATATCCCATGGTCTTGGAATGGAAGAATCAATATTGTGAAAATGACTATACTACCCAAAGCAATCTACAGATTCAATGCAATCCCTATCAAATTATCAATGGCATTTTTCATGGAACTAGAACAAAAAATCTTAAAATTTGTATGGAGACAAAAAAGACCCCGAATAGCCAAAGCAGTCTTGAGGAGAAAAAAATGATGCTGGAGGAATCAGACTCCCTGATTTCAGACTATACTACAAAGCTACAGTAATCAAGACAATATGGTACTGGAACAAAAACAGAAACATAGATCAATGGAACAAGATAGAAAGCCCAGAAATAAACCCATGCACCTATGGTCAACTAATCTATGACAAAGGAGGCAAGGATAACAAAGGAGAAAAGACAGTCTCTTCAATAAGTGGTGCTGGGAAAACTGGACAGCTCCATGTAAAAGAATGAAATTAGAACACTCCCTAACTCCATACACAAAAATAAACTCAAAATAGATTAGAGACCTAAATATAAGACCAGACCTTATAAAAATCTTAGAGGAAAACATTGGAAGAACACTCTTTGACATAAACCACAGCAAGATCTTTTTTGATCCACCTCCTAGAGTAATGGAAATAAAAACAAAAACAAACAAATGGGACCTAATGAAACTTCAATGCTTTTGCACAGCAAAGGAAACCATAAACAAGATGAAAAGACAACCTCAAATGGGAGAAAATATTTGCGAATGAATCAACAAAGGATTAATCTCCAAAATATATAAACAGCTCATGCAGCTCAATACTAAAGAAACAAACAACCTAATCCAAAAATGCACAGAAGACCTAAATAGACATTTCTCCAAAAAAGACATACAGATGGCCAAGAAGCACATGAAAATCTGCTCAACATCACTAATTATTAGAGAAATGGAAATCAAAACTACAGTGAGGTATCACCTCACACCAGTTAGAATGGGCATCATCAGAAAATCTACAAGCAACAAATGCTGGAGAGGGTGTGGAGAAAAGGGAAACCTCTTGCACTGTTGGTGGGAATGTAAATTGATACAGCCACTATGGAGAACAGTATGGAGGTTCCTTAAAAAACGAAAAATAGAATTACCATATGACTCAGCAATCTCACTATTGGGCATATACCCAGAGAAAACCATAATTCAAAAAGACACATGCACCCCAATGTTCATTGCAGCACTATTTACAATAGCCTGGTCATGGAAGCAACCTAAATGCTCATCAACAGACAAATGGATAAAGAAGATGTGGTATATATATACAATGGAATATTACTCAGCCATAAAAAGGAATGAAATTGGGTCATTTATAGAGACATGGATGAATCTAGAGACTGTCATACAGAGTGAAGTAAGTCAGAAAGAGAAAAAAAATATCGTATATTAATGCATATATGTGGAACCTAGAAAAATGGTACAGATGAACCGGTTTGAAGGGCAGAAATAGAGACACAAATGTAGAGTACAAACGTGTGGACACCAAGGGGGGAAAGTGGTGGGTGGGGGTGGTAGTGTGATGAATTGGGAGGTTGGGATTGACATATATACACTAATATGTATAAAATGGATAATTAATAAGAACCTGCTGTATAAAAAATACATTAAATTAAATTTTAAAAAAAGAATCGTCTTCAAGGGGCTTCACTGGTGGTGCAGTGGTTAAGAATCCACCTGCCAATGCAGAGGACACAGGTTCATGCCCTGGTCTGGGAAGATCCCACATGCTGTGGAGCAACTAAGTCCATGTGCCACAACTACTGAGCCTGCGCTCTAGAGCCCACGAGCCACAACTACTGAGCCCGTGAGCACAACTACTGAAGCCTGCATGTCTAAAACCTGTGCTCCGCAACAAGAGAAGCCACTGCAATGAGTAGCCCACACACTGCAAAGAAGAGTAGCCCCCACTTGCCGCAATGAGGAAAGCTGCACACAGCAACAAAGAAGCAAATGCAGCCAAAAATTAATTAATTTTTTTAAAAAAAGAATGGTCTTCCATAATATTGATGATTTGTAGACTCAAGCTACAGCTTAGAATTTATCTAAAAATCAGATCTGTGTCTGCATTTTTCTGCATCGTACTCTTGATGAAAAGTATGACTCACTGAATTGGATCACTGGTACTCCTATATAAGCAAATGAAAATCTAATATGATAAAACACAATAGAATGAAGAGGTTGGATATATACAGGCTTCTGAGTTTACCATTGGAGATGTGATCATCAAGATCAAGGAAATTGAGTAAGGATGGAAGAATGGCACAGTGAGGAAAAAAACTGGACTGTGATCCAGATATCCCAACTCTTCCTTTAGCTTTAGTTTTGTCACCTCCCGAGTTCTGGCCCGCAGCTTCATCATGTATAAAACAAGGCATTGGAGAAGATGATCACGAATGTCAAATTCTACAAAATCTAAGATTCTAATCTCTGCATTTGCTGTCTTAATATTGTCAAACTCTGCATTTGGTCATGTGAAAAACTGCATACTTTTAAAAATTATAATCTAAAATTTCATATGATTTCAGAACATCATTTATCCATTTTCTAAACCAGAAATTGGCTGCATTTTACCCAGTGGAAGACGGTTGATCATAAGAATGTTACTGGCCTAATGCTTTGGGGAAACACCAGAGATTCTCGGAATTGCTTCTTGAGGAAACAATGATACCAAGTAATAATTAATTCACTCAATACACTTCTATGAAGCACCCCTATGTGCGCAGTCCTTTTCTGAACATTGGCAAATCAGAAATGAATGTTAATGTCATTTCCTTCCAGGGGCATACAGTCCAATGAATGAGAAAAATTACTTCCAATTAAGATATACTTTATTAACTGCTATGATGGGGCTGTATATAGGGGGCTATGGAAGCCAAAATTCAAAATAAATTCAAATAAATATGTACTATATTGCCACATGGTGATGAAGGCTATTAAGAAAAATAAAATAAGACATGGGATAGATAGACTGGTGGAGGATTCCATTTTTAGATAGAGTACTTAGGGATAACCTCTGTGTTGACGTGACATTTAGACAGACATGAATGAAGTGAAGGCGCACTGAGGATATTCAAGTGAGTGTTCCAGCAAAGGGAACATCCACAGAAAAGATCCCGAGGCAGGGCCCTTCTTGGTGCGGGAGTGGAAAGTGACAGGGAAGGTTATAGAGATGAAATGCAGCTAAGGACTAGATTATGTAGGGCCTGCTGGATATGATAAGGAGGCTGGATTTGCTTCTGGAAGATGTAAAATCACTAAAGATTTTTGAGCCGAGGAATGACACAATCACATTTTTAGTTTTAAAGGATGATTCTACATGCTGTATGGAGAATCAAATAGGAAGAGGCAGAGGCAGAGAACAAGAGTTGAAGCAGAGAGAAAAAATTAGAAGATAATTTTTATATTTGTGTTATTAATATACATGTATGTGTACTTATATCATTATATCGGGTTATATTATATATAATGACATAAATAATATTTCCATATTTATATTTATAATAGTTATATAAATCACATATATACCATAATATATTAGTTTATAATAATATAAATAAAACGTTCTTACATTCCAAGAGTATCATTAATTCAAATATATTTTAATACAGAGTTAGATACAACAGGACCTGCCCACTGATTTTCTGTGAGAGGTGAGAGGAAAAAGGGTTTGTGGAAGACTCCTAAGTTTTAGCTTGAACAAACTATATGAATAATGATACCATTTACTGAGATGGCAAAGAAAAGGTGAAGAAGCTTTTGGAAGTGGGGCTGAAAATCAAAAGATTGATTTTGGACATACTAAACTTGGGATGAATGTAGATGAGTTGTCAAGTAAGCAACGAGATATACAGGTCTCGATAAAGTGGTCAGAGAAGTCAGGGTTGGAAATACAAATTTAGGTGTATTTAGGCCACAGGGTGGATGAGGTGATACAGGAAATGGAGAGAGAAGAAAAGAATTATGATGATTGAGCTACGAAGTACTCCAACATTTAAAAATCATGAGAAGAACGAACAAAGGAGGCATCAGTTAAGAGAAGAGGAAACCTGGAGAGCAGCATCGTGGTAGCAGAGTGATCTATTGCATCGAGAGCTGCTAAGGAGGAGAAGTCACATGAGAACTAAAGAACTGCCTGTTGGATTTAACATGCTGTTCCTTCTTCCTGGAATGCTATTCTAGATGTCCACATCGCTGGCAATCTCTTCAGGCCTTTACCCAAAAGTTACCTTCTTGATGATGCTGGCAATGCCCACCCTATCAAAAATGTCAACCCATTCTCCCAGTTACTTGTATCCCCTTTCCCAGCTTTATTTATTTTCCTTAGCACTTTATCACTATGCAATAGACTAGATGTTTTACTTGTGGTCTATTTCCTTCATTAGAATTTTAAAAAACAAGCAACAAACCCCAAATAAAGACACTTATGCCAAGCCCCAAGTCACCAAAGTGAGACTTGACTTAATTACAGTTTCAGCTCTCCCAGAAATAAAATCTCAAACCAGTCAATCAGGAACAGCCTGATCAGCACTAGTGAGGTAATCTGCTGGGTAAACCCCTGCCATCCCCTAAAGGAAAGTAACCTTGCAATAACCAACCCACTTTTTTGCCTTGTTCCCATTCCCTTCTGCCTATAAAAGTCTTTCATTTTGTACAGCTCCTCGGAGCTCCTGTCTATCTGCTAGATTGGATGCTGCCCAAATAGAATTGATTTTTGCTTAAATAAACACTTAAAAATTTTTAAATGCCTCAGTTTGTCTTTCAACAAGAATAAATCCATAAAGATAGGGATTTGGGTCTGTTTTATTCATTGCTGTTTCCTTAGCACATAGAACAGTGCCTGGCACCCAGTTGGCACTCAGCACTTAATAAATACTGATTGAATGAACAAATCCATCAATCCTTTGTAGGAGCTCTACAAAGTTGGCCTTTTTTCTTTCTTTTTAAATCAAAGCTTACCTTTGGGCATAGACCTATCTTCTTTTAGTGAAAAGCAAATATATAAAAGGAAGAGATACTTGCATATTTCTTGAAAATGGAGCTCTACAAAGTTGGCCTTTTTTCTTTCTTTTTAAATCAAAGCTTACCTTTGGGCATAGACCTATCTTCTTTTAGTGAAAAGCAAATATATAAAAGGAAGAGATACTTGCATATTTCTTGAAAATGTTGAAAGACAAGTTTGCTAAAAGTTTATCAGATATTATGTAAACCATTGTGTAGACTTCGATGATGGAAGGATATATAAGGCAGGGTGGGCACTTTCCAGGAACATTCAATCTGGTGGTGAATGAAGACTTGTAAACAGGAAAACTATGAACAATATTGCAGTAAGTACAACCATAGGTTAAAACCAATAGAGGCCTAATCAAAACAAAGTGGGGTCCCAGACAGCTGGAGAATTGGGTCAGACTTCACCTGTGCATGATGGGGAACACAACATCAGAAAAAGTCTGGGACTTGAGAGATTGGTTCAAGATGGTGGAGTAGAAGGACATGCTCTCACTCCCTCTTGCAAGAACACTGGAATCACAACTAACTTCTGAACAATCATCGACAGGAAGACACTGGAACTCACCAAAAAAGATACCCCACATCCAAAGACAAAGGAGAAGCCACAATGAGATGGCACAAGGAGTGCAATCACAATAAAATCAAATTCCATAATGGCTGGGTGGGTGACCCACAAACTGGAGAACACATACCACAGAAGTCCACCCACTGGAGTGAAGGTTCTGAGACCCACATCAGGCTTCCAAACCTGGGGTGCCGGCAATGGGAGGAGCAATTCCTAGAGAATCAGACTTTGAAGGCTGGTGGGATTTGATTGCAGAACTTTGACAGGACTGCGGGACACAGAGACTCCACTCTTGGAGGACACACACAAAGTACTGTGCGCATTGGGACCCAGGGGAAGGAGCAGTGAACCCACTGGAGACTGAACCAGACCTACCTGCTGGTGTTAGGTGTCTCCTGCAAGGTGGGAGGGGGGGCTCTTTCTCACCATGAGGACAAGGACACTGGCAGCAGAACTTCTGTGAAGTATTCTTTGGCGTAAGCCCTCTCAGAGTCCTCAATTAGCCCCACCAAAGAGCCCGGGTAGGCTCCAGTGTTGGGTCACCTCAGGCCAAACAACCAACAGGGAGGGGACTCAGCCCCACCCATCAGCAGGTAAGCAGATTAAAGTTTAACTGAGCTCTGCCCACCAGAGCAACAGCCTGCTCTACCCATCACCATTTGCTCCCATCAGGACACTTGCACAAGCTTCTTAGATAGCCTCATCCACCACAGGGCAGACAGCAGAAGCAAGAAGAACTACAGTCTTGCAGCCTGTGGAACAAAAACCACATTCATAGAAAGATAGACAAGATGAAAAGGAGGAAGGCTATGTACCAGATGAAGGAACAAGATAACACCCCAGAAAAACAAGTAAATGAAGTGGAAACAGGCAGCATTCCAGAAAAGAATTCAGAATAACGATAGTGAAGACGATCCAGGACCTTGGAAAAAGAATGGAGGCAAAGATCAAGAAAATGCAAGAAAAGTTTAACAAAGGCCTAGAAGAATTAAAAAACAAACAAGCAGAGATGAACAATACAATAATTCAAATGAAAAATACACTAGAGGGAATCAATAGCAGAATAACTTAGGCAGAAGAATGGATAAGTGACCTGGAAGACAGAATGGTGGAACTCACTGCTGCAGAACAGAATAAAGAGAAAAGAATGAAAAGAAATGAAGACAGCCTAAGAGATCTCTGGGACAACATTAAACGCAACAACTTTCTCATTATGGGGGTCCCAGAAGGAGAAGAGAGACAGGAAGAACATGAGAAAATATTTGAAGAGATTAGAGTCAAAAACTTCCCTAACATGGGAAAGGAAATAGCCACCCAAGTCCAGGAAGCACAGAGAGTCCCATACAGGATAAACCCAAGGAGAAACATGTCAAGACACATGGTAATCAAATTGGAAAAAATTAAAGACAAAGAAAAATTATTGAAAGCAGCAAGGGAAAAACAACAAATAACATACAAGGGAACTCCCATAAGGTTAACAGCTGATTTCTCAGCAGAAACTGTACAAGCCAGAAGGGAGTGGCATGACATACTTAAAGTGATGAAAGGGAAGAGCTACAACCAAGATTACTCTACCCAGCAAGGATCTCATTCAGATTCAATGGAGAAATCAAAAGCTTTACAGATAAGCAAAAGCTAAGAGAATTCAGCACCACCAAACCATCTCTACAAAAAAGACTAAAGGAAATTCTCTAAGTGGGAAACACAAGTGAAGAAAATGACCTACAGAAACAAACCTAAAACGATGAATAAACTGGTGATAGGACCATAATTTTTCAATAATTACCTAAAACATGAATGGATTAAATGCTCCAACCAAAAGACACAGGCTTGCTGAATGGATACAAAAACAAGACCCATATATATGCTGTCTACAAGAGACCCACTTCAGACCTAGGGACACATACAGACTGAAAGTGAGGGGATGGAAAAAGATATTCCATGCAAATGGAAATCAAAAGAAAGCTGGAGTAGCAATACTCATATCAGATAAAATAGACTTTAAAATAAATAATGTTACATGAGACAAGGAAGGACACTACATAATGATCAAGAGATCAATCCAAGAAGAAGATATAACAATTATAAATATATATGCACCCAACATAGGAACACCTCAATACATAAGGCAACTGCTTACAGCTATAAAAGAGGAAATCAACAGTGACACAAAAATAGTGGGGGACTTTAACAGCTCACTTACACCAATGGACAGATCATTCAAAGAGAAAATTAATAAGGAAAAACAAGCTTTAAATGACTCAATAGACCAGATAGATTTAATTGATATCTCTAGAACATTCCATCCAAAAACAGCAGATTACACTTTCTTCTCAAGTGTGCATGGAAAATTCTCCAGGATAGATCACATTTTGGGTCACAAATCAAGCTTCAGTAAATTTAAGAAAATTGAAATCATATCAAGCATCTTTTCTGACCACCACAGTATGAGATTAGAAATCAATTACAGGGGGCTTCCTTGGTGGCACAGTGGTTGAGAGTCTGCCTGCCGATGCAGGGGATATGGGTTCGTGCCCTGGTCCAGGAGGACCCCACATGCCGTGGACCGGCTGGGCCCGTGAGCCATGGCCATTGAGCCTGCGCATCCAGAGCCTTTGATCCACAACGGGAGAGGTCACAACAGTGAGAGGCCCGCGTCCCACAAAAAAAAAAAAAAAAGAAATCAATTACAGGGAAAAAAACATTAAAAAAACCAAACACATGGAGGCTAAATAATACACTACTTAATAACCAAGTGTTCACTGAAGAAATCAAAGAGGAAATTTAAAAATACCTAGAAACAAATGTCAATGAAAACACAATGATCCAAAACCTATGGGATGCAGCAAAAGCAGTTCTAAGAGGTAAGTTTATAGCTATACAAGCCTACCTCAAGAAACAAGAAAAATCTCAAATAAACAATCTAACCTTACACCTAAAGGAACTAGAGAAAGAAACAAACAAAACCCAAAGTTAGCAGAAGGAAATAAATCTTAAATATCAGAAATCATAAAAATCATAAAAATCAAAAATGAAATAGAAACAAAGAAAACAATAGCAAAATCAATAAACCTAAAAGCTGGTTCTTTGATAAGATAAATAAAATTGACAAACCATTAGCCAGACTCATCAAGAAAAAGAGGGAGAGAACTCAAATCAATAAAATTAGAAATGAAAAAGGAGAAGTTACAACAGACACCATGAAAGACAAAGCACCCCAAGAGACTACTACAAGCAACTCTATGCCAATAAAATGGACAACCTGGAAGAAATGGACAAATTCCTAGAAAGGTATAACCTCCCAAGACTGAACCAGGAAGAAATAAAAAATATGAACAGACCAATCACAAGTAATGAAATTCAAACTGTGATTAAAAATCTTCCAACAAACAAAAGTCCAGGACCAGGTGGCTTCACAGGAATTCTACCAAACATTTAGAGAATAGGTAACACCCATTCTTCTCAAACTCTTCCAAAAAATTGCAGAGGAAGGAACACTACCAAACTCATTCTATGAGGCCACCATCACCCTGATATAAAAACCATACAAAGATACTACAAAAAAGGAAAACTACAGACCAAAATCACTGATGAATATGAATGCAAACATTCTCAACAAAATACTAGCCAACAGAATCCAAGAACACATTAAAAGGATCATACACCATGATCAACTGGGATTTATCCCAGGGATGCAAGGATTCTTCAATATACACAAATCAATCAATGCAATACACCATATTAACAAATTGAAGAATAAAAACCATATGATCATCCCAATAGATGCAGAAAAAGCTTTTGACAAAATTCAACACCCATTTATGATAAAAACTCTCCAGAAAGTGGGCATAGAGGGAACCTACCTCAACATAATAAAGCCCATATACAACAAACACACAGCAAACATCATTCTCAATGGTGAAAAACTGAAAGCATTTCCTCTAAGATTAGGAACAAGACAAGGATGTCCAGTCTCACCACTATTATTCAACATAGCTTTGGAAGTCCTAGCCATGGCAATCAGAGAAGAAAAAGAAATAAAAGGAATACAAACTGGAAAAGAAGAAGTAAAGCTGTCACTGTTTGCAGATGACATGAGGCTATACATAGAGAATCCTAAAGATGCCACCAGAAAACTACTAGAGCTAATCAATGAATTTCGAAAAGTTGCAAGATAAAAAATTAATGCACAGAAATCTCTTGCATTCCTATACACTACTGACGAAAATCTGAAAGAGAAATTAAGGAAAGACTCCCATTTACCATTGCAACAAAAAGAATAAAATACCTAGGAATAAACCTACCTACGGAGACAAAAGACCTGTATGCAGAAACTATAAGACAGTGATGAAAGAAAGTAAAGATGATACAAACAAATGGAGAGATATACCATGTTCTTGGATTGGAAGAATCAATATTGTGAAAATGACTATACTACCCAAAGCAGTCTACAGACTCAATGCAATCCCTATCAAATTACCAATGGCATTTTTTATGGAACTAGAACAAAAAATCTTAAAATTTGTATGGAGACACAAAAGACCCCAAATAGCCAAAGCAGTCTTGAGGGAAAAAAACGGAGCTGGAGGAATCAGACTCCCTGACTTCAGACTATACTACAAAGCTATAGTAATAAAGACAATATAGTATTGGCACAAAAACAGAAACAAAGATAAATGCAACAAGATAGAAAGCCCAGAGATAAACCCACGCACCTATGGTCAACTTATCTATGACAAAGGGGGCAAGGATAAAAATGGAGAAAAGACTGTCTCTTCAATAAGTGGTGCTGGGAAAACTGGACAGCTACATGTAAAAGAATGAAATTAGAACACTCCCTAACACCATAAAATAACACCTAACAAAAATAAACTCAAAATGGATTAGAGACCTAAATGTAAGACCGGACACTATAAATCTCTTAGAGGAAAACACAGGAAGAACACTCTTTGACATAAATCACAGCAAGATCTTTTTGATCCACCTCCTAGAGTAATGGAAATAAAAAGAAAAATAAACAAATGGGACCTAATGAAACTTCAATGCTTTGCACAGCAAAGGAAACCATAAACAAGATGAAAAGACAACCTCAAAATGGGAGAAAATATTTGCAAACAAATCAACAGACAAAGGGTTAATCTCCAAAATATATAAACAGCTCATGCAGCTCAATATTAAAGAAACAAACCACCCAATCCAAAAATGCTCAGAAGACCTAAATAGACACTTCTCCAAAGAAGATATACAGATGGCCAAGAAGCACATGAAAAGCTGCTCAACACCAGTAATTATTAGAGAAATGCAAATCAAAACTACAATGAGGTATCACCTCACACCAGTTAGAATGGGCATCATCAGAAAATCTACAAGCAACAAATGCTGGAGAGGGTGTGGAGAAAAGGGAACCCTCTTGCACTGTTGGTGGGAATGTAAATTGATACAGCCACTATGGAGAACAGTATGGAGTTTCCTTAAAAAACAAAAATAGAATTACCATATGACCCAGCAATCCCACTACTGGGCATATACCCAGAGAAAACCATAATTCAAAAAGACACATGCACCCCAATGTTCACTGCAGCATTATTTACATTAGCCAGGTCATGGAAGCAACCTAAATGCCCATCAACAGACAAATGGATAAAGAAGATGTGGTATATATATATAATGGAATATTACTCAGCCATAAAAATGAATAAAATTGGGTAATTTGTAGAGATGTGGATGGATCTAGAGACTGTCATACAGAGTGAAGTAAGTCCAAAAGAGAAAAACAAACATCATATATTCATGCATATATGTGGAACCTTGAAAAATGGTACAGATGAACCGGTTTGCACGACAGAAATTGAGACACAAATGTAGAGATAAACGTATGGACACTAAGGGGGGAAAGTGGTGGGCAGTGGGTTGGTGGTTGTGGGATGAATTGGGAGATTGGGATTGACATGTATACACTGATGTGTATAAAATCGATGACTAATAAGAACCTGCTGTATAAAAAAATAAATAAAATTAAATTCAAAATAAAAAAGGAGGAATCTGGGACTTAAATCATCTGTTCACTGAATATTTATTGACATCTCAGCACCATATTGGGTCCTGGGGATATAACAAGCAAAAAAAACACAGTCACTTCCCTTACAGAGTTCAATCTAGCAAGGGTTATGATCTATCTGTGTAAAAGCAGTACTTCAAAAAAGCAGCTGTCGAAATGCTTTAAAAGTCCTTAGTCAGCCAATTCTAGGTAGCCGCATTACACATCTCACTGGCCTATACTGAAGAAGCAGAATGCGATGTTTTGATGAATGGTTCTTAGTTAAAATGTCGAAGCATACCTCATCATTGGCCCAATAGTTACAGAAAAAGTACAAGTTTTTATGTGAGTAAAGGCAGTCGACTGAGCTTTACACATTTTTTTTTTAAGAAATGCATTTAGCTTTGACATTTCAAACTGAGACGTGGCATGGGAAGGCTAGATGTTGGGATGAAAAACTTGTAAATTATAGCATTTCAGTGTAAATTTTTAGTTTTTCAGATAATTCATTTCTAAGTACTGGCTCTCTTCTCTATGACATTCCATTGCACTGGTACTTGCCAGCTTCCAAACTGAAAGGATTCCAAGGAACCAAATGCCCTTGGGTTAAAGCAGGAGAAGGAAAAACAAATTAATTTTCAAGGGTTAATGCTACAAATTCTTATAAAATAAAATAATTGGGAGTCAAATGTAAATAAATATATGGATAGGCATATACTTTTTTTCTTAATGATTTTATAAATTTTTATGCTTACAGTGAAAAAAAAAAACTCCAGGCAATCATGCTTCCTTCAGGGAAGACCACCATTACATCAGACCTTTTTTCAAATCTTCCTAAGCCACAATGTCCTTTCACTAATGGAGCCCATGGAGAGAAAAACTTACTTCTCAGATTTAACAGGGTTGCTGATTCTGAAGAATACTTATAAGAAATTTGACCAATTCATCAGGAATCTTGCAAAGTTTTCAATATCTTGTGATTAAAGTTAGAATTCTCTTTTTTAAATTGTTTCCAGTATTCTATTTCTAATAAAAACTTTAGAGGACTGTACAGAAATGTGTGCAACTGCGTGAGGTCCAAAAAAGGGTAATATGATATTGACTTCCATGACTATTAAGAAAATATAATCCTTCCCTCTGAATCTCTAGCACCAGTCTTAAAATGTCAAAGCATAATCCTCATTTAATTCTGTCAACAAAATATTGGAGGAAAAAGTATTTGAGTAAATGAATGAAGTGATTCTTGGGATCAAGTGTGTTTGTGGTACAGCAGTAATAATAGTTGTGTTGTGAACAGCACTGACAAGTCAGAGGGTGGGGACAGCTTTAGCAAAGGAGATAACTTGGGGGTGAGAGGGGCAGTGAAACCACTTCAGAGAGGGCTGTGGTATCTGTGATCTCATGACTATTTTTTGTGTAACTCACTAGTATTGTTTCCCTGTCCAGGCTGTCACACTACATTCCTCCTGTTATGAGAAAGGTACAAATGCATAAAACTAAGGTGGCATGAGATGTTTTGTCAAGAAAGCTACTACCAAGGTACCGATCTATCCTAAATTTCCTTCCCTCCACATCTACAAAGGCAACTGTGTTTATGGTTTCAGTACACAATATTAAATAAAATCAGAGTCCCCAACAAAATCTCAAATCTATTTCATGTCCTCTATTTATAAAGTATGGATGTATTTCTATAAAAAATTAATATATCAAAATGTCATTACTTAGAAGGTCAAATTTTCAAGTATATGGAAATATCAAATATGCAGAGTTATTCATTCCTTGTGAGTTTCCTGCACTTTTGAGAAATAAAAACTTAGAGAATATTCTCTATTATTACAAAAGGAAGAGACGATTGACAGAAGCCTGCATCTATTAGGTCAGCTCTTTTTAGTTTGCTGGGTTGAAAGAAGAACACTTCTGCTTTATGAGTTTAATTTACATCTTTTTCTGGTGCTAGTAACATTACTGGTACCCACTTACATCCCCTTAGCTTTCACCTTCACATCATGAAGCTTGTGAACACCTGAAGGCCTGAGGGCTTTTCTCTGGCTACAGGGAATGTGCTCAATCTGCATGGAGAACAAACCAGGAGTGCAGAGAATCAACACTCAAAGAAGCACCTCCCAACAAATGATGGATGAGGAGCTGAGAGATATATACCCAGCTTCCTTACTCCCCGGTTGTGATAGCTCTGAGATATGCTAAATCTATTCTGTCTCCCCGAGTTCCTCTGCAGGACTGAGCCCTTTGTTATATCTGGTGAGTGAATTGATAACACACCGTTTAGCGTTGTCTTTCCCTTCCCCCTCTCCTCCATTTGTGTTCCTTGGGATCGCCTGACAAATGAATTACTCTGCACCTAAATCACTGTCTCTGGGTTTACTCTGCGATAACCCAACCCAAAACCCATGGCAGAATTTATACTTCCACTGTATATAGGTTTTTAAGTGTGGGCCAGAGTTCACATATAAATATAAACAGGTTAGGGTCTGAGAAGCTTTTAATTAGCCCATGTGTTTGGCAGTCAGAAGTTATACTAGGACTTCTGTTTCTCCCCATGAGGGATTAACAGCCAAGAGTACTGCTCTCCTGCTTAAAAGAAAAAAAAAAAGATCTATATGTGAAAATAAGTATTTTCTGACATTGGACAACAGCCAGAGCAAGACTGTGACTGATGAGAGAAGAAAAACAAATGAAGTGATCTTTTTATTTTCTCCAAATTATTGCCAAATTATTGGAGGCAGCTTTAGAGCCACAGGGAAGGAAAAATCTAAGGAAGCTCAGGGTCTCACAGTCTGTTGCAGGGCAGGAGATGAGAGTTCAGGGAGGCTGAGGCAGCTAGAATTCCTGGGACAGGGTAGCAGGAAGGGGGAGCTGCAGATAAAGAGCTCTGGAATCTGAAGAGAAAGCCCTTTGAGGCTTTGCCAGGTGCTGATCACCACACATCTGGGTTAACACTCCACACAACTGTGGAAAGACCCACCTGAAGAAATTATTAGAACTCAAGCCAGGCTGGGAATAGTTTGTCTTTTCATGGGCCAGAGAGGAAAATGTTGATAATCCATGGAACTTGGATAGAATCCTCAGAAGGGTATCACCTGTGTAGTCAGTTAAATTATCCCTAAATTAAAGGCTGCTGTGGACCCACCAAAATAAAGCACAAAAGTAATATTTGAAAGTGTCAGTATGATCCAAAGTAGCCTAATCACGTGCTAAAACCAGGCCCAACACTTCTATCTCCCTGGCTTTCATGTCTACATTAACAAAGAATAAAACAACACAATGTTCAAAATATTCTGTATCCAATAAGAATTACCAGATATGCAGAGCAGAAAACTATGACTCCTAAGCAGGAGAAGAAAAATCAATCAGTAGAAACAGGCAAGGAATGGCAGAAAAGGTGGAATTAGTAGGCAAAGACCTTAAGGCAGATTTTATGAATTTTATAAATGTGCTCCAGTACATAGAAAAGGTATGTACATAATGGCGAGAGAAATGGAAGATATAAAAAGACCTTGGGGGAGGATCTTCAAGATGGCGGCAGAGTAAGACATGGAGATCACCTTCCTCCCCACAAATACATCTACATGTTGAACAGCTCCTATAGAACACCTACTGAACGCTGGCAGAAGACCTCAGACTTCCCAAAAGGCAAGAAACTCCCCACGTACCTGGGTGGGGCAAAAGAAAAAACAGAGACAAAAGAATAGGGACGGGACCTGCCCCTCTGGGAGGGAGCTGTGAAGGAGGAAAATTTTCCATACACTAGGAAGCCCCTTCACTGGTGGACATGGGGGGTGGGGGGAAGCTTCGGAGCCACAGAGGAGAGCACATCAGCAGGGGTGCAGAGGGCAAAGTGGAGAGATTCCTGCACAGAGGATTGGTGCCGACCAGCATTCACCAGCCCGAGAGGCTTGTCTGCTCATCCGCCGGGGCGGGTGGGGGCTGGGACCTGAGGCTCCAGCTTCGGAGGTCAGATCCCAGGGAGATGACTGGAGTTGGCTGCGTGAACATAGCCTGAAGGGGGCAGGTGCACCACAGCTAGCCTGGGGGGACTCCAGGAAAAAGTGTGGAACTGCCTAAGAGACAAGGGATCATTGTTTCGGGGTGCGCGAGAAGAGGGGTTTCAGAGCACCACCTAATAAGCTCCAGAGACTGGCGCAAGCCACAGCTACCAGCGCGGACACCAGAGACGGGCCTGAAATGCTAAGGCTGCTTCTGCAGCCACCAAAAAGCCTGTGTGCAAGCACAGGTCACTATCCACACTTCCCCTCCTGGGAGCCTGTGCAGCCCGCCACTGCCAGGGTCCCGTGAGCCAGGGACAACTTCCCCAGGAGAACACACAGCGCACCTCACGCCGGTCTCTGCCTCTGCAGGCTCACCCTACATTTCGTACCACTCCCACCCCTCAACTTGAGTGAGCCAGAACCCCCTAATCAGCTGCTCCTTTAACCCCGTCCTGTCTGAGCAAAGAACAGACGTTGTCAGGTGACCTTAACCAGAGGCTGGGCCAGATCGAAAGCTGAACCCCAGGAGCTGTGCAAACAAAGAATAGAAAGGGAAATTTCTCCATGTAGCCTCAGAGCAGCGGATAAAATCTCCACAATCAACTTGATGTACCCTGCATCTATGGAATACCTGAATAAACAACAAATCATCCCAAATTGAGGCAGTGGACCATCAAACTCCAGTGCTGGACACCTTATGCCAAACAACTACTAAGACAGGAACACAACCCCACCCATTAGCAGAGAGGCTGCTTAAAATCATACTAACTTCACAAACAGCCCAAAACACACTACTGGACACTGTCCCGCCCACCAAAAAGACAAGATTCAGCCTCATCCACCAGAACACAGGCACCAGTCCCCTCCATAAGGAAGCCTACACAACCCAATGAAACAATGTCACCCACTGGGGGCAGACACCAAAAACAATGGGAACTACGAACCTGCAGTCTGCAAAAAGGAGACCCTCCAAAAAAGTAAGTTAAGCAAAATGAGAAGACAGAGAAAAATGCAGCAGATGAAGGAACAAGGTAAAAACCCACCAGACCAAACAAATGAAGAGGAAATAGGCAGTCCACCTGAAAAGAATTCAGAGTAATGATAGTACGGTTGATCCAAAATCTTTGAAATAGAATGAGGGAAATACAAGAAATGTTTAACAAGGAACTAGAAGAACTAAAGAGCAAACAAACAAATATGAACAACACAATAAATGAAACTAAAAATTCTCTAGAAGGAAACAATAGCAGAATACCTGAGGCAGAAGAACGGAGAAGTGACCTAGGAGATAAAATAGTGGAAATAACTACTGCAGAGCAGAATAAAGAAAAAAGGATGAACAGAATTGAAGACAGTCTCAGCAACCTCTGGGACAACATTAAACACACCAACATTCGAATTATAGGGACCCCAGAAGAAGAAGAGAAAAAGAAAGGGAATGAGAAAATATTTGAAGAGATTACAGTTGAAAAGTTCCCTACTATGGGAAAGGAAATAGTCAATCAAGTCAAGAAATCACAGAGAGTCCCATACAGTATAAATCCAAGGAGAAACACACTAAGACACATATCAATCAAACTATCAAAAATTAAATACAAAAAAAATATTAAAAGCAGCAAGGGAAAAGCAACAAATAACACTAAAGGGAATCACCAAATGGTTAACAGCTGATCTTTCAGCACAAACTCTACAAGCCAGAGGGAGTGGTAAGACATACTTAAAGTGATGACAGGGGAAAACCTACAACCAAGATTACTCAACCCAGCAAGGATCTCATTCAGATTTGACAGGTAAATTAAAATGTTCACAGACAAGCAAAAGCTAAGAGAATTAGCACCACCAAACCAGCTTTACAACAAATGCTAAAGGAACTTCTCTACACAGGAAACACAACAGAAGGAAATGACCTACAATAACAAACCCAAAACAATTAAGAAAATGGTAATAGGAACATACATATCAATAATTACCTTAAATGTAAACAGATTAAATGCTCCAACCAAAAGACATAGACTGGCTGAATGGATACAAACACAAGACCCATATATATGCTGTCTACAAGAGACCCACTTCAGACCTAGGGACACATACAGACTGAAAGTGAGGGGATGGAAAAAGATATTCCATGCAAATGGAAATCAAAAGAAAACTGGAGTAGCAATACTCATATCAGACAAAATAGAATTTAAAATAAACACTATTACAAGAGATAAAGAAGGACACTACATAATGATCAAGAGATCAACCCAAGAGGAGATATAACAATTCTAAATATTTATGCACCCAACATAGGAGCACCTCAATACATAAGGCAAATGCTAAAAGCCATAAAAGGGGAAATCGACAGTAACACAATAATAGTAGGGGACTTTAAACCCACTTTCACCGATGGACAGATCAACCAAAATGAAAACAAATAAGGAAACACAAGTTTTAAATGATACATTAAACAAGATAGACTTAATTGTTATTTATAAGACATTCCATCCAAAAACAACAGAATACACTTTCTTCTCAAGTGCTCATGGAACATTCTCCAGGATAGATAATACCTTGAGTTACAAATCAAGCCATGGTAAATTTAACAAAATTAAAATCGTATCAAGTATCTTTTCCGACCACAATGCTATGAGACTAGATATAAATTACAGAAAAAATCTGTAAAAAATAAAAACACATGGAGGCTAAACAATATGCTACTAAATATCCAAGAGATCACTGAAGAAATCAAAGAAGAAATCAAAAAATACCTAGAAAGAAATGACAATGTAAACACGACAACCCAAAACCTATGGGATGCAGAAAAAGCAGTTCTAAGAGGGAAGTTTATAACAAATACATTCCTGCCTCAAGAAACAAGAAAAATCTCAAATAAACAACCTAAACTTACACCTAAAGCAACTGGAGAAAGAAGGACAAAAAAACCCCTAAAGTTAGCAGAAGGAAAGAAATCATAAATACCAGATCAGAAATAAATGAAAAAGAAATGAAAGGGGCTTCCCTGGTGGCGCAGTGGTTGAGAGTTCACCTGCTGTTGCGGGGGACACGGGTTCATGCCCTGGTCTGGGAAGATCCCACATGCCACAGAGCGGCTGGGCCCGTGAGCCATGGCCTCTGAGCCTGCGCGACTGGAGCCTGTGCTCCGCAGTGGGAGAGGCCACAACAGTGAGAGGCCCGTGAAATGCAAACAAAAAAAAAAAAAAAAAGGAAAAAGAAAAGAAATGAAGGAAACAATGGCAAAGATCAATAAAACTAAAAGCTGGTTCTTTGAGAAGATAAGCAAAATTGATAAACCATTTCCAGACTCATCAAGAAAAAAAGGAAAAAGACTCAAATCAATACAATTAGAAATGAAAACAGAGAAGTAACAACTAACACTGCAGAAATACAAAGAATCAGGATGGATAACTACAAGCAATTATATGCCAATAAAACGGACAATCTGGAAGAAATGAACAATATCTTAGAAAAGCACAACCTTCTGAGACTGAACCAGGAAGAAATAGAATATATAAACAGACTAATCACAAGCACTGAAATTGAAACTGTGATTAAAAATCTTCCAACAAACAAAAGCCTGGGACCAGATGGCTTCACAGGCAAATTCTATCAAACACTTAGAGAAAAGCCAACAGCTATCCTTCTCAGACTCTTCCAAAATATAGAAGAGAGAGGAACACTCCCAAACTCATTCTATGAGGTCACCATCACCCTGATACCAAAACCAGACAAAGATGTCACAAAAAAACAAAACTACAGGCCAATAACACTGATAATCATAGATGCAAAAATCCTCAACATAATACTAGCAAACAGAATCAAGCAGCCCATTAAAAGGATCATACACCATGATTAATTGGGGTTTATCCCAGGGATGCAAGGATTCTTCAAAATATGCAAATCAATCAATGTGATACACCATATTAACAAAGTGAAGGATAAAAACCATATGATCATCTCAATAGATACAGAAAAAGCTTTCGACAAAATTCAACACCCATTTATGATAAAAACGCTCCAGAATGTAGGCATAAGGGAACTTACCTCAGCACAATAAGGCCATATATCACAAACACACAGCAAACATCATTCTCAATGGTGAAAAACTGCAACCATTTCCACTAAGATCAGGAAAAAGACAAGGTTGCCCATCTCACTGCTATTATTCAACATAGTTTTGGAAGTTTTATCCACAGCAATCAGAGAAGAGAAAGAAATGTAGAGAATCCAAATCGGAAAAGAAGAAGTAAAGCTGTCACTGTTTGCAGATGACATGATACTATACATAGAGAATCCTAAAGACGCTACCAGAAAACTACTAGAGCTAATCAATGAATTTGGTAAAGTAGCAGGAAACAAAATTACTGCACAGAAATCTCTTGCATTCCTATACACTAATGATGAAAAATCTGAAAGTGAAATTAAGAAAACACTCCCATTTACCACTGCAACAGAAAGAATAAAATACCTAGGAATAAACCCACCTAAGGACACAAAAGACCTGTATGCAGAAAACTATAAGACACTGATGAAAGAAATTAAAGATGATACAAACAGATGGAGAGATATGCCATGTTCTTGGATTGGAAGAATCAACATTGTTAAAATGACTATATTACCCAGAGCAATCTACAGATTCAATGCAATCCCTATCATATTACCGATGGCATTTTTCACAGAAGTAGAACAAAAAATTTCACATTGTGTATGGTAACACGTAAGACCCTGAATAGCCAAAGCAATCTTTGGGAAAGAAAAACTGAGCTGGAGGAATCAGGCTCCCTGACTCAGACTATACTACAAAGCTATAGTAATCAAGACAGTCTGGTACTGTCACAAAAACAGAAATATAGATCAATGGAACAGGATAGAAAGCCCAAAGAGAAATCCATGCACATATGGTCCCCTTATTTTTGATAAAGGAGGTAAGAATATACAATGGAGAAAAGACAGCCTCTTTTCTGGGAAAACTGGGCAGCTATGTGTAAAAGAATGAAATTAGAACACTCCCTAACAACATACACAAAAATAAACTCAAAATGGATTAAAGACCTAAATGTAAGGCCAGAAACTATCAAACTCTTAGAGGAAAACATAGGCAGAACACTCTATGACATAAATCACAGCAAGATCCTTTCTGACCCACCTCCTAGAGAAATGGAAATAAAAACAAAAATAAACAAATGGGACCTAATGAAACTTAAAAGCTTTTGCACAGCAAAGGAAACCATAAACAAGACCAAAAGACAACCCTCAGAATGGAAGAAAATATTTGCAAATGAAGCAACTGACAAAAGATTAATCTCCAAAATTTACAAGCAGCTCATGCAGCTCAAAATAACGAACAACCCAATCCAAAAATGGGCACAAGATCTAAATAGACATTTCTCCAAAGAAGATATACAGACTGAAAGGATGCTCAACATCACTAATCATTAGAGAAATGCAAATCAAAACTACAATGAGTTATCACGTCACACTGGTCAGAATGTCCATCATCAAAATATCTACCAACAATAAATGCTGGAGACAGTGTGGAGGAAAGGGAACCCTCTTGCACTGTTGGTGGGAATGTAAATTGATACAGCCACTATTGAAAACAGTATGGAGGTTCCTTAAAAAACTACAAATAGAACTACCATACAATCCAGCAATCCCACTACTGGGCATATACCCTGAAAAAACCATAATTCAAAAAGAGTCATGTACCACAATGTTCATTGTAGTACTATTTATAATAGCCAGGACAGGGAAGCAACCTATGTGTCCATTGACAGATGAATGGATAAAGAAGATGTGGCACATATATACAATGGAATACTACTCAGCCATAAAAATTTACAAAATTGAGTATTTGTAATGAGGTAGATGGACTTGGAGTCTGTCATACAGAGTGAAGTAAGTCAGAAAGAGAAAAACAAATACCGTATGCTAACAAATATATATGGAATCTAAAAAAAAAGGTTCTAAAAAACATAGGGGCAGTTCAGGTATAAGGACATAGACGTAGGGAACGGACTTGAGGACACGGGGAGGGGAAGGGTAAGCTGGGATGAAGTGAGAGAGTGGCATGGACATATATACACTACCAAATGTAAAATAGATAGCTAGTGGGAAGCAGCTGCATAGCACAGGGAGATCAGCTCGGTGCTTTGTGACCACCTAGAGGGGTGGGATAGGGAGGGTGGGAGGGAGATGCAAGTGGGAGGGGATATGGGGATATATGTATATGTAATGCTGATTCACTTTGTTATACAGCAGCAACTAACACAGCAATGTAAAGCAATTATGCTTCAATAAAGATGTTTAAAAAAAGAAAAAGAAAAAGAAAACAACCTGGGGAGTTCCCTGGCAGTCCAGTGGTTAGGACTCTGTGATTCCACTGCCCGGGGCCTGCGTTTGATCCCTGGTTGGGGAGCTAAGATCCTGCAAGCAGTGCAGCCAATTTAAATAAATAAATAAACAAATAAAGTGAACACATGTCCCTAGCCTTTAAAAAATATATGAATGAAACTCCTGATTATGAAAAATTGAACCTTTGAAATGAGAAATTTCAAAGAATGAATGTCAAAAACTCTATTGACAGATGAATGGATAAAGATGTGGTACATATATATAATGGAATATTACTCAGCCATAAAAAGGAAAAAATTGGGTCATTTGTAGAGACGTGGATGGATCTAGAGACTATCATACACAGTGAAGTAAGTCATAAAGAGAAAAACAAATATCGTATATTAACACATATATGTGGAATCTAGAAAAATGGTACAGATGAACCGGTTTGCAGGGCAGAAATTGAGACACAGATGTAGAGAACAAACATATGGACACCAAGCAGGGAAAGCGGCAGGGGGTGGTGGTGGTGGTGTGATGAATTGGAAGATTGGGATTGACATGTATACACTGATGTGTATAAAGTGTATGACTAATAAGAACCTGCTGTATAAAAAATAAATTAAATTAAAAAAAAAAAGTCGAAAACTTCACTAACCTGTGAGGTCCATGGGATTTCACCTACTACTTTCCCCTCTTGCCCCAGGCCTCAGAGACTTTGTGCTGACTGCTCCCTCTGCCTGGAGAACACTGTCCAGATTCTGTCTGACTTGCTCCCTCACTCCCTCAAGTCTGTGCTCAAACGTCCCCTTCTCACGGAGGGCCTCCCTGGCTATCCCATGTAAACCCATATTCTCCGACCGACATAATCTCCTTCCCTGCTTTATATTTCACCATAAAATTTTTCACCATCTAACTTGCTCTACTTTTAATGTATGTGTTTTGGGGGAGGTATTTGGTCAGTTTTGCTCACTACACTATAACCTTCATGAGGGCAAAGATATTTTTCCCTGTGTTCACCACTGTCTCCCTAACATCTACTGCAGTTTCTGGCACATAGTAAGTGCTCAAAGAATATTTGTCAAATGAATAGTTTAGAAAAATAACTCTGGCTCCAATGTATATTATTTGTCTATTATGACACAAAAGAAATAGAAAAGATATGATATAATGTATCTCTTCGTATTATACCTTCTGGTATCAATATATATCTTCATATTACTAGTTGTATGTTCTCAGCATTTCCTTCCTCCTTTTCTCTCTTACTAATAACCCAAAGACTATTTTTGCCCTCCCCTGATCAACACAGAAACCAAAACAAAGACTCAAAGTATTAACAGGGGTCTTAAGATGGCTGCTGGACGGCCAGCTATGGACCGCAGAAAAGATGTGGAGTGGGCTGCTACCTCCTGGCCTAAATTAAAGTGATGTTGAGTTGAATTCTGATGATGAAGCCACAGTAGAGAGCTCTGAACTTAACTTACAAGAAGGTAAAGAAGATGGGACCATTACAAACACAGAGGTCTCAGATATCCCTACAGATGGACCAAAAACTGAAGCAGAAGCAAATGTAAATGCATATGAAGAGTGTCTCTCTGGAATTCCCTTAAATATGTGGAATAAATTTCACAAACTGCATACAAAACATTCTGAACAGAAAACCTCAACTTCAAGATCGAGAAAGAAAAAAAGAAAACGCTCCAGAAAAGGTAAATTGAAGAATGAAGAATCTCAAAGTGAACAGTCCTCAAGTGAAACCCAGTGGAAGGAGCTTACTCAGTATTTTGGAGTCAGTGATAGGTTTGACTCCCCTGTTAAAAGGAAAAAAATTGCAAAGTCGGGCCTTGAAAAGAGTATAGACCAGGCTGTGGAAAGTGGAACATTGAGAAGGCTATGGAACTCAGCAATCAGGTAGCTACTCGAGAGCTTGGTGCAAAAATTGCCAAAGTGATTGCCTGCCACAACTTTGTAAAAGCCAAAAAGGATGCTGAAAATTCATGGGCTGCTGAAAAAAAGAAGAAACTTGCCTGGGGGTTTGAAGCAAAGAAGAGGTGAGAAACCAAAAGCAACATGGGATATATGTGACTTGCCAGAGTTCTTCAAGACCTTTGAGATTTCACTTGAGTCTTCAGTTGCTTAATTTACTGAAAAGATTTTCCTGTTCATGTTAACTATGTTGGGAAACTGATGGAAATAGAAAAAGATAAGCATAAAATTTGGAAGTTGATTATCAAAAAAAAAAAGTATTAACGGAAATGCAAAACAGAAAATTCGGTTGCAATGCACACTTTTTTTCTTCCTGCTCCTAAAGATTAGTTAAGGCCATATTTGTGGGAAGCAGAGAAGAAAGTTCAGTAGTGACTAACTAAAAAAGAAGGAAGGGCTGAGGCCTCAGAAGTAGGAGGGAAGAACAGGACCATCTGAAGGAGCACCAAGAAGCTAAAAGGAGCCAACCCTGGGTGGCCCTACACTGCACACTTTGCCCTAAACGGAGAAATGGACCCTTTTTGTGAGGTAGGACATGAAGAAAAGCTTCACGCTTCTGATAAAATGGAACCGAACAGAACCACGTAGGAATTTCCCTAACAGATGAGATTTTTTTTTAAACGAGAAAAATTAAAGAGCAGTACTGACTGGTGAGCATAGAACTGGAATGCAAACATAATTTTCTTTGCCTATAAGCTATTTAATGGCACAAGGAATCTCATGCCAAAGGCTTGGATAAGACAAGGGACCTAATCCACTCTAAGAAGAAAAGCACAGTCAAATTCTCATTAAAGTTAGAATTTTTA
The DNA here is from genome assembly GCF_949774975.1 of Lagenorhynchus albirostris. Classification (NCBI taxonomy): domain Eukaryota; kingdom Metazoa; phylum Chordata; class Mammalia; order Artiodactyla; family Delphinidae; genus Lagenorhynchus; species Lagenorhynchus albirostris. Next base: position 37,300,506 of record NC_083098.1, on the reverse strand, counting down.
ATAATTCCTACTATCATTTCTTCTTCAATAACAAGAACTTCTTATATCTTAGTCATTTGATGACCCTGAATGTGCAATTCTGATTATTCCTTAGAACACTTTTTTGTAAATTCTATTCCTAGGACCTCTGCCTCTAGAAAAATTGTCTTCTTATATCCTTGGTATTGGAAGAGATCAATCTCAACCTGCCAAAGCAGTGGTAATCCCCCAGAGGGCTTGTAAAACAGACTGAAGGTGGGCCCCACTCTCAGAGGTTCTGATTCATAGGCTTGAGTTGAGACCTGAGCATTTGCATTTCTAACAAACTCCTAGGTGATACCAGTGCTGCTGGTCCAGGTACCACACTTTAAGAACCACTGACTGAAGTATGGTATTTAATTTTTAAAGAGTTATAAGCATCTTTGGCTTCAATTAGCTGCTTTGTCTCTCTTATACAACTTGTATCCTTAGTTGCTGGCACAGGGTGGGCTCTCAGTAAGTATTTCTTGAATGAATGAGATAGGCTTGTTTCCAAAATCATACAAAAACAATCAGATATCATTACATCCATATTGAATTTTTTTACCAGTTATAAAGATAGAACTTCTACATCATGAACATACTTTGTAAATGAAAAAGATATTTATAGAATAAGGCTTAAAAAAAAAAGAAAAAAAAAGAATAAGGCTTAGTTTTCTGTGTTATTTAATAAGTTGAGACTTTTATTTTATGCCATAAAAAAATAGGTGTTAAAATACTTTCTTTAATTATCCTGAGCTAATGGGAAAGTTGAACTGATATATAAATCATTAACCAAGTCAACGAAAGACTAAATGACATCACTGTTTGCAGTACCAACCCAAGTTTCACAGTAGTTCAGAAAAAAAAAGGAAGGGAGGGTGCAAATACTTGAGGCATCGCATCATATACAGCAATATAGCAAATGTTGAAAACAAAAAAACCTGGGCTGGATCATCACCATACACTTGTCATAAGCTAAGGTTTTTGCACAGATGCCATATTTGTATGCAGTAGCTGGTTAACAGTAACAACATGCAGTAAAGAATAATATTTTATTAAATAATATTTTTAATTTTTTAATATTATACTATGTGATACACAATTACATTTGGGGGTTATCAAAAAAAGAGACTGTCATTTGAAACTAATTTGTTTCTAAAAGAGGAAAAAGAAACCAGTAACTATATTGATGACTCAAATGATGGTGCATCATACGCAAAGAATCAAGTAAACAAGTGAAACAAAAATTTAAAAACCCTTTCTACCCTAAAACTTAATACCAGGGATTTATTTTCAGCAGAACCACACCACCTACCACGTTAATTTAATGTTCATTTGAACTTTATTATTTTAATTTGATTGATATTTAATTTGTAAATCTGTTGGCTTTATAATTATATAAAAACTATAAACACAGAGACGTTATATAGTGTTTTATGTGTGTACATATTTAAATAATTTTATTTAAAAAAATGTTTACTGATGAGAATTTACTGATGAGAATATTGTCCCTGTAATTAGTTTCATAGTCATTATCCAATGTTATCATTGTCTTAGCCATCTTTCCTATCTCTAATCTTGCCTCTATTCCTTTCCCTACATTGCAGGAATACGCAGCCAGCATGATAGGTATAAAATATAAATCTTATAATGGCCCCTTCCTCTGATACACTTTGCAATGGCTCCCTCTTTTTGTCTGGATAAATTCTAAGTTCCCTAAAATGACATAGAACATCCTTCATGACCTGGCTCCTTCTTATCTCTCCAGACTCATGGCTGACATCTCCTCACCTCCACCCGTAGTCACTTGGACCACTAGTGATTCACTATGTTTGTTCTCTTTTGTACAAAGCCTTTGTTTGAGCTGTTCCATCTGCCAAGAATGCTAGTCCCATAATCTCACTGGACTTGCTTAACTCCATGTTGTTCGTAAGACTCAGCCTGGATGTCAATTCCTCTCTAAGTTTTTGCTGATCCCCTCCACAGCACTCTAGATTATCCATAACAATATTCATCACACTCAGTTATTATGTTCTGTTTTCTTGTTTGTGTTCCCCAAGAGTTTGTGGACATTTCTAGAGCAGGAGCTGTATCAATATTAACATTATTGAATTCCTTCCAAAATCTTGTCATACATACACTAAGCAAACTTTTTAAAATATAAGAATAAAACTCAATGATAGAATAAATAGGTCTGAATTTTCTATAATTTTTTTTTTTTTTTTTTGGCTGTACTGAACGGCATGCAGGATCTCAGTTCCCGGACCAGGGATTGAAACCACACCTCCTGCAGTGGAAATGTGGAGTCTTAACCAATGCACCACCAGGGAAGTCCCATGAATTTTCTATAATTTTTAAATAAATCGAGCCACTGTCACATTAACCACCACTGAGACCCTCCTCTAGCCACGAGGAAGATTGGAGTGCTAAGTAAATACCTGAAGCCCTTCCCCGCTGATGCCTTCACTCCTTGAAGACACTAAATACCCAAGTGCTTGAACTAAGAACTGCTCCACTGTCCCCTGCCCTGAGAGCTCCATGAGGGTAGCAACTGTATTCCACTGCATTTCAGTGCCAAGCACATGGTAGATGCTTAGTAAACATTGGTTGCCTATTGTAACCTAATTATGGTTACTGACAAGCCTTATTTCTGGCCATTAGAGCATGGTCAAATTTAATTCAGACAGCCAACTGGATATTGGTTCCTGAACTCTCAGTGACTCACCCAAATATACTTTTACTCCCCATCACCTTCCCTTCTGTTTTTGTTTTCTTCTTCCTTTGTACTCAACTTCCAAAAACTTAAGACAGATGATGGGCAGAGTGGTTTTGATTTAGTTCTTTGTTTTTCTTTATGGAGAGAAGAGGTAGGAAAGATGAGAAATTTGGAGAAATGAGGATAGGAAAACTAGAAAGACATTTTCATCTTTCCTCCACCCCCCATCAAGCCAATATTAACAGTCAGTGCTAATGTAACCTCTAAATTTCTACTTATAAAAAAAGAAACCTGAAGGGCCTACCAATTATTTGATTACTTGTGAGATATGACCTCCTTGTTATGTGTCTACAATTTGAAGCAATTTGTTAGTGCAATAAATAGGAACTAGCCTAAAATAAGTAAATTAGTTTTTCAGAATAAAAGTAGTAATAATAATACCTTACTCATTTTGCAACTTTAAATATGTGAATATTCATGAAAGGGAATTTTTAAAAGTATTTTAAATAAAAACTGAAAGGAAAAGAGATTACAGACTTGATTTTGGCAGCATATAGATATGGCAGTATAATATTAATTTATCTAAGTACTTTGTAAATTTATTATCCAGATTTCCTTTCTCTTAAACTATCAAGACTAGCTGGTTAAAGGCAAAAACTAAAAATTACTGTTATACTACTTACAAAGAAAGGACCTGGGAAGAGGATTTAATTATAGTATTTGAGAGCAGAAACACTACCCTTAATCACTGTTCATGAATTTGCTAAACTGGGATATTATATGGTAAACACTGTTCAAATCTTTCAAAAGAGATACTATACATTTCTTATTATAAGAAGGTTATGAGGCTTAATTAGTTAATATATGTAAAGAATTTTAAGATGAAATGTTTCCCTCCCTCCTTTCAAATGTCACTGAAATCACTAAACAAGTGACAATCAATACTCCCTTCTTAAAGTTTGCTGTTCAATAATCTAAGTTTTCCATGTTAGAACCAAAATTTGAGCCCCATATCCATGAATAAAAATGTTCAGTTCTTTTTTAAAAAAAATACCTATAATATTATTCAGATCAATCTGGAGTTTTCAAAGACAAAAAATACCCATCCTAAGAATGATATTATTGAGATTACTGAACCACATTCACTTTCCAGAATTTGATGTAATACACAAATACCCAATTTAAAATTTCTCTACAATGAGAAAAGATTTAGAACAATACAAAATATTTATTATTTATAGAGCAGCTTCAAAACTCCATGTGGTATATTTGTACAGGTTTTTTTTATGTCTCTCTTAAAAGCAATGGGATATTTAGGATTGATTATTCCTGGCACTCATTTTGCATATTTGCCTTTCGACCCTCTGGAATTTGAGGCTACTGGCAAGATAACTATGTATCTGAGTTCAGACTCTGGTAGAAACAAGTGAGAGTCTCGAGTGACAGGCTCTCTCTCTGTGGCAACATCTTGAGGTAAAGATAGCAAATTTTAAAAGTGTAAGAAAATAAGCCAAACCTAAGGGGAAAAAAGCAGGGGAGGAGAGTGGAAATGAGGAAGGCATAGAGTGTAATTCAGAAAGGTTCTGAAGAAGTTCCGTGAAAGAGCGTGAAGCCCCAGAGCAGGTTTCCTCAACCTTGGCACTGTTGACGTTTTGTGCCAAAAAGGTCTTTGTCGTGAGGACTATCCTGTGCATTGTAGGATGTTTAGCAGTATCCTTGGCCTTCACTTACTAAATGCTGGGAGCACTCCCCATCCCACCCCACCCCCCTGCCAGCTTGTGACAATCAAAAATGACTGTAGATATTGCCAAATGTACAAAGGGCAGTGGGGGGGGGGCAGCTAGGGGAAATGAGGCAGACAAAATAGTCTCCAGGGACAGAATCTGGCACAAGAAGAAGAGCATCATCGCAAGTGCCTACATAAAACAACCCTTGGGAGCTTTGACTGTGACAATGTAGAGGGAATGGCCAATCAAAGAGTCAGAAATGGCAAATGATGCCACCAAAAGCTATGATTAATTGTATCCACTAGCTGGGGAAAAAATGCTGATGGTAATAGCTGCCTTTGAGTGGCGTCTCCTACCATAAGTACCTGCCTGTAGAAGCTCCACAGCAGATACCTAGCAGTGAGGGTCATGGTAGTCAGCTATATGCTCTTTAATGAAAGGAAGAGTCTAATAGCTTCTTCCAGGAAACTTGATGGGCCTAAATACCAAAAACTTCTTGCAGGCGATTCACTGAGTTTCATTTAATTCATTAAATATTTATTGAGCACTCAGTGTGTGTCAGGCCCTGTGCTGGCTATCAGGAATGCAGTCATGAAAACAGTCTACCCTCAAGGAACTTATGCTCTAGAGAGAAATATAATTACAACAAATCTGGTCTTCAAATTCCTGGTATAGGGTGTGACCCAGTCAGAGAGGATCCCAGTTCTCTACACTGATAACCACCACATAACTAAAACTTCAAAATCATAGTACTCTTCATTACTAAAGAGCAAAAACTGCTTAGCTTGTTTCTCTATTCAAATGCTCTTATTTTTTTTTCTCCTCTCATTTTAAATTTCTCAGCCATTTCACTGGCATTTCAGGCAGCTGCTTTTTCTCCATTTCAGAGCAATCAATATATGAACATTTTAAATAGCTAAAAAGCACTTCAGTTGCAAATGTATTTTTCTGCTGGCAACCATGTGCAGGATCACTTGGATTTACATGACGATGCTGGCTAGCCAGTCAGTGAGCCTTCCTGAAAATGCATTTGACACAGTTGATGACCGATGTGCTGTCATTTCTCATTTAGGCCCAGCTGCCTAATAATAGCAAGGTAACATTATTAATAAATTACTGGCATAGCTAGTTAGGGAAAATACAATCCAATTACATATAGTTTTTAATTCATTACAGGCAAAAAGCTCACTGCTTTTCCATATATGACTCCCAGGCCCGTCTTCAGGGGAATTGAACGACACAGCCTTTATAGACTAGTCATTGGTATTCAGAATAAGAAGCAACTGCTTGGAACAGGAAGCACAGAAGCCAGGCATTTGGCAGCATCACACAGAGTTCACTGTGGAAGTCAACCGTCAAAGAGACCAGGCTGACAGTAACTGGCCTCTGTTGCCATGGAAACAGCAGTGAGCTGTGTTAGTAAATAGTTTGGGTTCTCTCACCTGCCAGGATGTAAATTCAGAATTTACTGCTGATTTTTAAGTCTACCATTTGTAAGTGACCTATTTATGAAGTAAATACTAGAAATCACTCTTTGCTTCAGAGGAAATACCCAAACATTCATAAGAAAATCTGAAACTTAAGGTTTCCAAACAAAATTAAATTTAATTGTGCAGAATATCTGACAAAAAAAAGTCTATCTCTTCATTCTAATGGTTGCTTATTTTGCCAAAAACTAGTTCCTAAAAATACACAAATAAAATAAAAATTTAAATGGTAAAGATGTGAGGATAATCCTAACGACTTTTCCAAATTCAGGATAAGGAGTCAAGTCACTTTTTAATTTTATTCAAGCCATAGTTGTATATTTCAAATTGTAAAAAAGCTGTATTTATTTTAAATCTCTCATTCTCACTTATAGCCAAATGAGCTAAGTAACACTGTCTCCTGCCCACTTTTTTTTTTAACATCTTTATTGGAGTATAATTGCTTTACATGGTAAACAATGGTATGTTAGTTTCTGCTTTATAACAAATGAATCAGCTATATGTATACATATATCCCCATATCTCCTCCCTCTTGAGTCTCCCTCTCACCCTCCCTATCCCACCCCTCTAGGTGGTCACAAAGCACTGAGCTGAGTTATTTGTAGTGAGGTAGATGGGCCTCCTGCCCACTTTTAACTCAAACATCCCCTTATGGGAATTCCTCTCTCTTGATAATTACAATAATTATTATCCCTAGTTTACAGATATATAAAGTATGACAGAAGAAAAATGTCCTGACTACAGCAATTCAGGGAAAAAGCCATAATGCAAGCCTCTAAGTCTCAGCTCTCTTAATCCGTATCTCTTCTAGGTCATTCTGGCTTCATTAAGTGTCTTCTTTCAACTATTTTTCAATTTCATGCTAAATTATATTTTCCCATAAAGTCTACAAGTATAAGAGTTATTCTGGGGTTTTTCTGTGAGAAGCCTACTCCCCCTCATCACCAAATGCTAAAACATGCCCATCACCCTCTTCTGTGATTTCTACTTTCATCAATAAACATTTACCAAGCAAATGTCTGTATGTCATGTTGTATATGCTTGGCAAAAGAGTAGATGATACAAAGACGAATAAAACATGTTTTCTGCTTTTGAAGAGCTAGTCTAGTGGGAAAAGCAGAAATATAGATACATCTGCTACAATTTGCTAAGAGCTACAGTAGAAGTAATAGATTAAAAGTGCAATGGGAGCATTATGAGGCAAAAAAACTAATTTTGCTACCAAAAATAGAAAAGGTCTCACTGAGAAGGTGGTATTTTCATCATATTTTAAAGAATAAATAGGAGTTTATACATGGTAGTTGAAGAGGCAGATACTAAAATATACTTTTCAAAAAGTTAAAAACATTACTCTCATTCATATATAAAATGAGCATGTGTCAAATATTTTTTGACTTACAGAGATTTATATCCTCTGCTAGATAAAATTCATTTTCATTGCCATGAACAGGAATTGTTTGTATTGCTATGAACAAGAATCATTTGCACTGCTATCAGTTTTCTACACTTAACTTCTACCACTAAAGAAGTGTAAAATAGTCTAGTCAATAGAAAAATCAATCAACCCTGCACACCCTTATAGAATCAAAAATCTCCAGAGGATCCTCTAGATAAAATCCAGTAAGCCCATTTCCAAGTCTTTTACATTTTTTTCTGACAGTGGAGGCATTCCAAATTTGGAGGTAAATATGTTAAAAACAAAGAGATATAGAAAAGTAAGTACTTGGATATGACTGAAGATGAGGCATTGGGAGGATAAAGACGTCAATGCGGTCGTGGAAAGAGGTTAAGATTACACTGGAATTGTGGGCTAAGGGTCAAATTGTGGAGGATCTCATATGCTATGCTAAAGAGTTTAGACTTTGCCCCAAAACAGTGGGAAGCCATTGAAGGATTTTGATCCTTAAAGTATCAAGCTAAAAGATGTTTTCTGTTTCCTCACTCCTAATTCTGAATTTATTCAAATCTGCAATTCCTACATATATGGCTTGTTTTGGAGTATTTCTTCTTAATACAATATTTATTTTTTTCCTGTTTGTTTTCTAACCTTTAAAAATGTCTCCATTTCTCTCCCTATTTCCATCCATAAATGTTACCCTAGGAAAAAGCCATGTAGATTCTAGAACTCAAGCAACTGTCACTGGATTGTTTTTAAGATTACTCCCTTGAGAAAGATTATGTTTCCATTATGTAAGAATATAAAAATCATTTTCAGTAACTAAATGAGAGTTACTCATATACTAAAATTAAAATGATTAAGAATCAAAGAAAAGGTAATTCTGAAACATGATGGTAAAGCAGGAGAACAGATACATGATTTCATTGTTGATTATTTCACATTTCAATAAAAATTAAAATCAAAACTGACACTGTCATTTCTTTTTAAGACAAACAGGAGTCTCTACTAATACTCATTACTTTTAAACAATCAAGTAAATGAAATCAATTTTCATGCCTAATTTCACAATTTAAAATATAGTTGACCCTTGAACAACACAGGGTTAGAGTCGGTCACCCTCCACACAGTGGGGAAAATCCACTTATAACTTCACAGTCGGCCCTCCATACCCACGGTTCTGCATCTATGGATTCAAACACAGATACTATAGTACTGTATTTATTAAAGAAAATCTAGGGGCTTCCTTGGTGGCGCAGTGGCTGAGAGTCCCCCTGCCGATGCAGAGGACGCGGGTTCGTGCCCCGGTCCGGGAAGTTCCCACATGCCGCGGAGCGGCTGGACCCGTGATCCATGGCCGCTGAGCCTGCGCGTCCAGGGCCTGTGCTCCGCAACGGGAGAGGCCACAACAGTGAGACGCCCGCATACCGCAAAAAAAAAAAAAAAAAAGGGTCTCCCTTTATATACCAAGTAATATATGGCTAAGAGACTTGATAAAGTGTGAAGGTTTCTGATAAAAATGTATAGTTTGGCTCCTCTATTAGTAATTTCCTTACAAGCAACATAAATATGATACCAATAGAATGTCAAAGGAGAAGTTGATTCTAAAATTGCTGGCAAGCTGAAAATTCATTGAAATGTTTTCGCCTTTCTAAGCTTGAGTCCTGTTTTTAAAATATCGTTCACTTCCTTGAGGCACTATTTATGATGGCTTACTCTCCGTTGTTATTTTTTTCCTAATTTCTCACTGTGTGATTTAGTGGTTTTTCTTCTCAAGGAAGATTCTTTATTCCTTTCCTGCTATGGAATGCTTTTCATGAAAGCAGCCTTGAATTATTTACTCCATACCTCCTACTGTGGCACAGATCACATTACTTTTAAGATGGGTTGTTATGTAGGTTTCTTGTGAGAGCCCAAGTCAGGAGCAGGCTCAGAGATACAAAGTAGGAGGAAGCCAAATTCCCAAGTGCTATATCATATAGTTTAGATGATATAGTTTTAAGTTACACACACACAATTGTGAGCATTGCACATATTTGTCCTCAAAAACAACATCTCTGAGAACATAATAAAAATAACACATTTATATTCCCTGAATAGTATAAATGTGTTAACAACAACAAAAATGGCTAAACATTAATAATGAAGCTTAAGGATAAAATAATATTACACAGAAAAAAGTTATAAAATGGAAATCTTAGGCTCTTAATTTTCATTAGCTTTTGTAGATAATCCCAGGTGAATCTCTATCTTTTCTATGATCATGGCTGCACACATTTTTTAAATGACACTGACCTTACATTATGGGACACCCTTGAGATAACTCCTGCATGGAGTTTGAGGACCTCCATCCCCAACATTGCCCCTAAGAAAAACTTTTTTAACTTGCCAAGAGAAAATGAGACTTTAAAAGACTGTGACTAATGATGCCAACTTCTATTCTCCCCCTTTGCAGAGAGACCATATAGTTTAGAGTTTCTGCCACACACATAACAGTAGACACACTGAGGCTCTTTACTTCCTAGATAGGCTGCTCATAACTTTTGCTGTTATAAATTACACTGAATAAATATCCTTATATAATTTTTGATTACACACACACATTCTAGAAGTGGAATTTCTAAACCCAACAGTGTAAACATTTTGCTGTTCCCTTGCTAAATACTGCACTGTCAAATTACCTTCCAAGAATGTTGTACTAGAAAAGTTTCTGCCTGTTAATTTTACTTATATGTATGTATAAAGTTGCTTTCTAAGGTAAGTAAGTGGAAGTGTCTAACTTTGGTAAAGTTATACATTTTCGATGCTGAGACAGATATATCGAACAAGCAAAATTAAGTGTACAGAGATCACTCAGACTCAAATGCATATTTGCATTAAAATTTCTTCACCTAGGGACTTCCCTGGTGGTCCAGTGGTTAAAACTTTGCCTTCCAATGCAGGGGGTGCAGGTTCGATCACTGGTCAGGGAACTAAGATCCCACATGCCTCGCAGCCAAACAACCAAAACATAAAACAGAAGCAATATTGTAACAAATTCAATAAAGACTTTAAAAAAAAGTGGTCCGCATCCAAAAAATCTTTAAAAAAAAATTTCTTCACCTAGACTTTTGAAAAAACAATTTTAATAACTTCTGATATATACAGAAAAACAAAATTAAATATCAGTTTCTTCCCCAAAGCAATAAAAATTGCACACTTAAGACTTCTGTGCAGGTAAATCTCTACATCTATTCTTTTCTTTTTTTTATTGAAGTATAGTTGATTTACAATGTTATGTTAATTTCTGTCTGCACCTATTCTTAAATGAGATTTGTTTATAAATTTTCCTTAAAAAGACTCCATTGCTGGAGTGATATCTTCTTAAGAAGTGCTTCTGTATCTCAATAAAACTAGGGGAAAAAAAGAAAAAGAAACACTTCTGTAACCAAAGACTGGTGCTTCTCCTTATCTAAAGTTGACTTTACACTGAGGCTTTAGGTAGCAACACAAATCATATAAAACCAACACCACACTGTCCAACAAAGAAAAACAGGGAGCTTACAAGAGGAAGCACATTGGCATAGCTGACCCTTAGCAATACACACATAAATAGATGGCTTGACTACCACATGCACCAAGAATAACATTTAAATCTAAAAAAAAATTGCAGTCAGGTGAAACCTGGCATTTATATATTTTTGTCTATTTCAAATTAAACTTAACCAAATACCTTAAAACCAACTTTTTATCAAGGACAGATAGAAAGAAAGTTGACATATAAATATAAATCTGAATTTATCATATGGTCAATATGTACATGTCTACATAAGAATTATCTTTTTCAGTGAAATCTCACAGTAAATTCAGTAAGATACAATCTGTGTGTGTGTTCCTCTCTGTTTCTGTCTGTCTCCATCTCCCTCTCTCACACACAGGCACAAAAAAATTATTAGGTGATGTGATTTCCATCACAGTCAAGAAAATAGCCATTCACTTAGAAAGAAGGAGGAGCAGGCAGATATCATTTGGTTCAGGGGCTGCAAGTTCAAATGCCCAGAGGAGCTATGAAGTACCACAAGCTCGGCTTAAAACAAGAGAAATGTATTCTATCAGAGTACTGGAGGCTACACGTCAGAAATCAAGTTTGGGCCAGAACATGCTGTCTCTGAAGGCACTAAGGAAGGATCCGTCCTTGCCTCTTCTAGCTTCCAATGGTTGCCAGCAATCCTTAGCTTTCCTTGCCTTACAGATGCATCATTCCAACCTCTGCCTCTGTCTTTCCATGGCCTGCTCTCCTGTGTGTCTGTTCTCTGTGTCCAAATCGCCCTCTTCTTTAAAGGACACCAATTATAATGGATTTAAGCCCCACCCAAAACCAGGATGACCTCATCTTAATTCAATTACATCTGCAAAGACGCTAACAAAGTTACATCCACAGATTCCAAGGTGACACTATTCAACCTAATACAGCATCTAATCTATTCAGGATTGATTTTATGAAGATTCTGAAATATCAGTAATCACTACAGAATAAATAAGATTCTAAAATAAATCAAATGAATGTACATATTTCTTACATTGTTTTCAAAGATTATATTTAATGCTGGGTATATGGAGACACCACTAATATTACAACTGAAAAATCAGAGAAAATGCATAATTATAAAAATTTGGCTGATTTTAAGCTGTCTTGCCTCATGTATCTCAAATTATCAGTAGATTTTAATGCTTCAATAATCCATAAGAAGCTAAATAATCAGGCAGAATAAATGGGGAGGAGGAATCAATGATACAATGGCCTCCTCTCTCATTTCCTTGCATTACTTGAGGGGCTTCCTTGATCTCCAACTGTAGTTATTAAGTTATCTATTACTGTGCCCATTGTTAAGCATTACATAAATCAAGTAAACAGATCTATCCCCCAACCATCAGAAGCTTGCAATTTGCAATATTCACATTAATTAACAACTAACATTAGGCTTGCCCTCTGATAGACAGACAAGATCCCTGAGTGTTGGGATCCCACAGCTCTGTCATTATTAGTTGTAGGACCTGAGCAGGTTGCTTACCCTCTCTATATATCACTTCTTCACTTGAAAAGTGAAATGGGACAGCCTAGATTACCTCTAAAGTTCCTTCCAATTCTAAGTGGAAAGAGGGAATGTCTACATTTATTGAACATGTGCATTAGAGAGTGTTTCAGAAGTTAAATAGAGGAAGAGACCGTCAACACTCAGTCTTTCGTTCAAAGTTTCAAAAGAATAGCATACTAGATGTATTTCATAACATCACTTCAATTGATGTATTGAAGGCAAGAAAATCTTCGGTTAGAAAATGGGAAATGTATTGTTAGAGGAAGGCAGGTGAGATAGACCTGGGAGAGAACAATGAAACAGAGAGGCAGACGAAAGTAAGTGTAAGCTATGGGGCATTGGGGGTGGAGGTAAGTGGGAAGTAGCTATGGCAAATTAGCTGAAAAGGGTAAAAGGGAGAAGCAGGGAAAGGGGCAGAAATGAAAAAGAAAAGAATGGGAATTATACAGAGAAGATATTGAAAAACAGTTTTAGGGTTTCAGAGACAATGCGTTCCTCACACATAGATGAGTCCTCCATTTTAGGAAATTCATGCAAAATAACAGAATAAATACTCTTGACTAAAGGATAGACGGTCCTGAATCATCCCATGGGAAAGATGCGAAGCAATGCAATGACACACTACTATGAGAAACCTGGACGCAGATGTAGGAGGCCCTGCTTGTGCCCTGTACCTCTCCCTCCACTCATCTCTGATTTTTCATCACAGCTGCAGTGAACAGTTCCAAATAAGCTCAGACTCGACTTACTTTGGCAGTATCCTAACTCCATCAGATACCATACCTCTTTCTATAATACTTTATGGGCCAAGCCTTCTCCAATTCCAATAAAGACTGCTTATCATCCCCAAGGAAGCACAGCCTGAAATGCTGGAGGGGTTATTGCCCCCAGGGGCAACCTTCAACCAATAGGGGACTGCAGCCACTGCTCCCAAGTGCTTTTGTCTCAAGTCCTTAAGGAGATAACCTGGGATACCTAATGTTTGCCTCTCAGGAAGTCTTGACCTAATTGAGTCCCTACTGCCCACAGTAGAGACTTCTTCTCCCATTCCCCTCTCCCTCTCCCTCACTCCTGCCCTCTGCAATGATCTCTGAAATATACTACTTACACCCAAGTCCTTTTCAATCTCTGCTACAGACTCAGAGTTTTTGGAAATTTGTCTCTTTCAAGAAAATTCTTGAAAGTAATTTTTCAGTAGTCAAGTCTAAATTTTCAGTAGCAAAATCTAAAGAACAACAGTGGTTAGAAGAGGCATGGAGTCTAGCTCTGTTACCAAGTGGCTGTATGACCTTGAACAAGTCAGTTAACCTGTCCAATCTGTGGTTTTCATGCGAGTGTCAAACTAGACATCTTATGATATTCCAATTAATATAGTCTTTAATTTGAAAATGTATCTATCAATCCATAGTTCAGAAATAATGAGACCAAACAGGTAAGATCCTCTATACCTTGTTTGTTGAAATGTAATTCCTCCACAGTCTATTATATTTCAAGACTTTAATGAGAACCCACAGTGATTTAAATTGATTCACATTTTCTGGACTAATGTTTATTTCCCTTCCAAGTTCCCAAATGGTCTAGTACCAAATCAAGTAGAATATCTACATTTATTGCCAGAAAGAATAAGAACTCAGTGCCATAGGGTTTGGGATAATAAAGAACCTATATGGGTTTATTTACTAAACATCCTAATTGTAAACTTATTCTGTAATTCTAAGACAGGTATGTACTGTCTAATTTGTAATATATCTCCTTTTCAAATGAAGCTCTGTAAAGAATTATCAGATAAATTTTAAATGCCACTGTAAATCAACTGTTCATAATTCCATAAAATTATCTGTCTTGATCTATAATAACTAAAATATAGTCCCGAATTAATGCACGTATTTAAACAGCACTATAGCATTTTTTGAGTCATGAGAAACTATTTAGGGAACAGTTTCTGACAATTTTGTTTACTGATCAGAAAAATAGCAGAAAAATTTGCATTTGGTTGTCCTTGAAATTTCCTTTCTGCATCAGTTTCTCACTTCTCAGGAGAATACATCCCTTATATGCAAAAGATTTTAGAACATAATCTAGACAGCTACCACACATTCTGCAGAGCTTCTCTTTATGGAACTCAGAGAACAAGGCAGGGCCAAAAAACATGTGAAGTTATGAATTCTAACATAAATTAAACCTGAATAATACCTATACAGAAGTCTAAGAGCCTTCTACTTAAGTGTGACCTCCTTGTAGAGCTTAAAGGGGAAGAAGAGTCAGTAACTGGGAGGCCCTCCTATGGCAGAACTCAAGTCCACACTTCGTGACTGACTACCTTGTTCTGAGATATCAGCAGCTCTAGCAGAGGTTTGTTGCTTGTTACAGAAGGCTCGTATCAGACAAGAATTACCCTCTATGCTACCACAGCACCTTATTTACAGACCTGCCCTTGGACCCAGAGAAGCCCCGTTCTCTTTCCTGAGGTCAATAATTATGGTTTAGATGCTCACCAAAGTCATTCAAAATTTGAAATATTCAGGTCAGGAATGAGGGAGGTATTACTTTTCAGATTTCAGAGAAAAAATGAGTTCATTTTGAAAAATAACATTTATTATAGCAGGAGATATACCAGAAATTCACCACACACATGTTGGAAAGGAAATG
The DNA here is from genome assembly GCF_949774975.1 of Lagenorhynchus albirostris. Classification (NCBI taxonomy): domain Eukaryota; kingdom Metazoa; phylum Chordata; class Mammalia; order Artiodactyla; family Delphinidae; genus Lagenorhynchus; species Lagenorhynchus albirostris. Next base: position 37,285,456 of record NC_083098.1, on the reverse strand, counting down.
CTCGTAATGAAAGGTAAACTTTCTCTCTGCTCTCTTCTTAATGGTCCCTCAGGAGCAAATCTGTGTAATCTCTGAATCTCTCGATGTGGTCTCACATTTCATTTTTATTAGAAATTCAGGGCAGGCCAGACAAGGCACAAGTCCGAAATAAATTAGAAATAGTGTTTGACAACTCTGTGCCAGACATTAAACTAAGTGTTTTATGTATGTAATCACATATAAACCTCATCAAATCATCCTGAGTACCTTGGAAAACTAATTTGTCCAAGATTATACAATAAGCAAGTGTCAGAATCAAAGTCTAAACCAGATCTATCAGATTTTACAATCATAATCTCTCCTATAACAGACTAAACAAAAACTGAAAATTCGGGGGAGAAGATAATCTTAATAGAAAGGAATTCTACTAATGACATCGAAGTTTCCTGTCATGTCTCTGTGGCATCAGAGCCTGGTCAGAAGATTCTATACAATAGAATTATCAAAAATTATTTTACTATTACATTCAATAGTACTATATTATTTATTATGTATAGAACATGTAAGTTGATTTGGGGATAATCAAGAGAGTCAAACCACCGAAGACAATATACACTGAAAAACATCTGCATGAAAATAATACCTATCTTAAGAGAAATGATCTCCTTTCTAAGAAATTCAAGTGATGTTACAGGGGTATTTCTTTGAAGTAACTAGATTGCAGGACTGAACTATTACTTCATCTGTTATCAACCAATTCTAAATGGTAAAATTGAAAATGTTGTACAGCTTCTCTTTGTTTGATTGGAAAGTTCACAGCAAAGGCTTTGGAGAAGCAATATCAACATCTGAACCTAAGAGAAGGGCCATATTATGCATTAGAGGACATAATTTAATGGCAGAACTGACAAGATATAGAGATAATAACCAATATTTATTGATCACTTATTGTATGCCAGATACTAGAACGATACATTCATTATCTCAGGCCATACAACAACTCTACCTCTTATGTACTATTATTATCTCCATTTCATAGAGGAAATGGAGGTTTAATGTGGTCAAACAATACCCAAATCACAAAACTTGTAAAAGGCAGAATCAAGGTTTGAACACAAGCAGCAGTTTGTTTTCAGATTCCTTACACCATATTGCCTTCATAATATTTAATATTTGGACTCAACTTCTGATAGTTACTAAAAAGAGATGTTCACTAAAGAAGATGATGTTTAGGCAGAGGTATGATTAGAGCTGGGAAAATATTAAGATTGCCATTTATTTGGGTTTATCCCTCCTTTCTCTGAGGAATTATCTTCTGTTCATTTTGTGCATGTAATAACCAAATAAATTGTTATGGATAGAAGGACATATTCTATCTCCATAAACATAAGAAACTCACATTATCCATAAAATCGACTGCAAAAATTCTGTCATAAAGAATGTCATTAATGAGCCTGTTTTCCCCCCATTTCTTAGTCACTCCCCTTTTTCAGGAATTCTCGTCTATGAATTTCTTCCACCTACTTGTAAATCTGAGCACCCTGTAAAACACATATCTTTATTCGCACACACACACACACACACACACACACACACACACACTGTGTCTCTATAAAATTTGCTCTTCATAGCAAAAACTGTGCTTTTTAAAATTCTTTTTTAGTTTATAGCCTGCATAAGCTCTCATACTTTAGCCATTGCACTCTCTGTGTTGTGCATATTGTCTTCTAAATTGCATATTGTTTTGGACAAGGACTTTTACACAAAGGAAATGAGGAGTTCGACTTTGTTTCTAATTTCCAACTTTCCCTTCATTGTCCTTTTAATTCATCCTTCTGTACCTGTGAGCTTCCAACTAATGCTGCAATTTGAACTGGAAAATACTCCTAAACACACCCTACACCAATAATTAAATAAGTGGGGTTTCACAGAGCACAGAGGAAGAGCAGGTGGTGATGTAATTTAGGAATATTAACAATGATAACCACTAATACTTATGGACTGTACTGGAAGCTTAGGCACTTTTAAATGAAATAACTCACTTAACTCATAAAACCATCTTATAAGGAAGGTTACCATGATTGTTCCATTTAAAATAAAAAGAAATTGAGGTACAGTAACTTCTCAAAGTTATTCAAGTAGTAATTAGTGGAGCCAATATTTTGACAGTTTGGCTCTAAAATCAGTTTGCTTAACCACTACACTATGCTGCCTTTCACATTTCATTTACTGAATTAACATTATCAACAAATAGTACTACTAAACAATCTTAGATATGAGTGTGGTGTTAGAAACTTCTTAAATTTCGTCAAGACACAGCCCTAATTGCTTATGAGTGTTTATTATTTTTAAAAATGCACGTGCTTAGATCTAGGAATTCAAATAGATTTCAAAAAGATTTGACTGTATCCGAATTTTTAAATAAAATTTTGGGGGAGGTTCAACCTGTTGACATAGGAAGATCCTGAACTTAACTGCTCACGGACACACCGAACCTACAGCTATATATGGAAAACTTCCCTCTGAAAAAGACATGAAAAATAACTGAACAGTTTCTTCACAATTAGTAAAAGGGCCACATTGAGATGAGTAGGGGAGGTAGAGACATGGTCTCTCACCAAAAACCCCACCTCCAGCACAGTGACTTAGGATCGGAAGGGATCTCACAAATCCAGAGTTCTCTTTGAAGAGCAAGGGGTTTGTGCTCCACATCAAGAACGCTAATCCTGGAGACCTGCAACAGAGAGACAAGCCCTCAAAACATCTGGCTTTGAAGACCAACGAGGCTCATGTCCAGTGGACCCAAAGGGATGGAGGGAACTGAGCTGCTTCTCTTAAAGGGCTTGCACATAGACTCACTCACTCCAGGGACCCGTGCAGAAGCAGAAGTTTGAAAAGCATCTAAACTATATGTGAAGGAGATTTATTTGCTGATCTTTATGTCTGCCAGAGGGCTGGGGGCCTGCTGGGACCTTCTCCAGGGACAGAGGCACTTGAACAGACCATTTTTGCACTCTCCCTCTGTGTTGATATTGCTGGCAGGCATATCTCAGCCCTGCACCTTCCCATGGCCTGGCAAGAACCAGTGGACACTTCCTGGCCCTGTACTCTCCCATCGCCCCACAACATCCTGGAGGTGTGCCCTGGTCCTGTGCTCTCCTGATGCCTTGCTAAAGCTGGTAGGCACACACAGTCCACATAGGGGAGGCTCCTTGATCATCTGACCCTGGTGACTGGGGAGCTTCTGCTTCTGGGTCACATGGGACTGTAATAATTGGAGAGACAGTTCTTGGCAGGCTACCACTCCCAGGGCACTACACAAACAGCAGACTGAAACACACCCCCAGTCTTTCTGTAAAAAAAGTCTATCTACTTGTCTTGGAGCTTCAGCTTACAGGGCAGACTTCAGGTATGCCACACATGTAGAGGGTACAGAAGGGCTCTCAGGGAATGTAGGCCAGGGAATACCATATTTGTCCTCTCCCTCAGCTTCACTAGAACTCGCCAGTACCTCTCAGAACGGAGTTGATATACTCATCTGAAATCCAAAGTTCTGCAACTGTTGCCCAGGGGTTACCTCCAGATCACCTGGTCTGGAGGCAACAGGGTTTACAACCATGATCCCATGGGACTGTATATATTTGCACACTTTAAAAGTAGCTGCCTGAGAGTCAGGCTTCCAAACAGCCTGAAACTAGGTGCTGTGATCCCTACCTTTGGAATACTGACAGGTCTTGGCACACCACTCTCAAAAGCTGAGACCTCTCAAGAATGAATCAGGCTGCTAGACAATCACAAAATTTCTAGAGACAACCAAGAGCTAGTGCAAGGTTGAAATATAAGGTTCATCTCCTATACACAGCCACTCTGTCAAGACTGGGAGAGGCAGCTCTTTCACCTAACACATAGAAACAAACACAGAAAGTCAAGCAAAATAAAGAAACAGAGGAATATATTCCAAATAAAGAAAAAAAATAAAACCTCAGGGAAAAAAACCTTAATGAAACAGAGGTAAGTAATTTACCTGATAAAGAGAGTTCAGAGTAATAGTCATAAAGGTGCTCACTGAAATCAGGAGAATAGATGAACATAGTGAGAAATTCAATAGGGAAATAGAAAATATAAGTAAGTACCAAATAGAAGTCACAGAGCTGAAGAATACTCTAACTGAACTGAGAAATACACTAGAGGGGTTCAACAGTGGATTATACTAGATGAAGCAGAAGAAAGGATTAGTGATCTAGAAGACAGAGCAGTGGAACTCACCCAAACAGAAGAGAAAAAAAGAGTTTTAAAAAATGGAGATAACTTAAGGGACATATGGAACAATATCAAGAAGAATAACATTTGCATTATAGGGGTTCCAGAAAGTGAAAAGAAAGAGAAGGGTGCAGAAAACTTATTTGAAGAAATAATGGCTAAAAACTTCCCTAATCTGGGGAACAAAACAAACATCCAATTCCAGGAAACCTAGAAATGTCTAAGTAAGATGAATCCAAAAAGATTCACACAAAGACACATTACAATTAAAATGTCAAAAGATAAAGAGAGAATCTTAAAAGCCGCAAGAGAAAAATAACTTGTTCCCTTCAAGGGAAGCCCCATAAGACTATCAGCAGATTTTTCAGCAGAACCTTTGCAGGACAAAAGGGAGTGGCACAATATTTTCAAAGCACTGAACAGAAAAAAATTCTAACCAAAAATATTCTATCTAGCAAGGTTATGATTCAGAATTGAAAGAAAGATAAAGCGTTTTCCAGACAAGCAGAAGCTAAAGGAGTTTGTCACCGCTAAACCAGCTTTACAAGAAATGTTAAAGGGACTTCTTTAAACTGAAAAGAAAGAGCATTAATTAATTGGTAACAAGAAAGCACATGGAAGTATAAATCTCATTGGTAAAGGTAAATATATATAGTAAAGGTAATGAATTAATCACTTATAAAGCTAATATGAAGGTTAACAGAAAAAAAATACTAAAAATATAACTAAAATAATCAGTTAAGTGATACAGAAAATAAAAAGAGGTAAAATGTGACTTCAAAAACATAAAAGGTGGGGGAGGAGTAAAAATACAAAGTTTTAGAATGAGTTTATACTTAAGTTGCTATCAACTTAAAATAGACTTATATGTAAGCCTCGTGGTAAACACAAAGCCAACACCTATAGTAGATATACAAAAGATAATAAGAAAGGACTCTAATAACACTATAAAAGTCATCAAACGACAAGGAAAGAGAGCAAGAGAAGAAGAAAGGAACAGAGAGGAACTACAAAACAGCAAGAAAACAATTAACAAAATGGCAGTAACTGTTGCCTATCAATAATTACTTTAAATGTGCATTGACTAAATCCTCCAATCCAAAGACATAGACTGGCTGAATGGATTAAAACTAAAAACAAAAAACAAGACCCATCTTTGCTGCATACAAGACTCACTTCAGACACAGACATAAGAACAAGACAGACTGAAAGTGAAGGGATGGAAAAAAATATTGCACACAAAAGGAAACCATAAAAAGCTAGGGTATACTGATATAGGTATAGGTATAGCTATACCTATATCAAACAAAATATATATTAAAACAAAGACTATAATAACCAACAAAGAAGGGCATTATGTAATGATAAAGGGGTCAATCTAACAAAAGGATATAACATTTGTAAATATTTGTGTACCCAACATAGAAGCACCTAAATATATATAGCAAATATTAACAGACATAAAAGAGAGAAATTGATAGCACTACAATAAAAGTAGGGGATTTTAATACCCCAACTATATCAATGGATAGATTATCTACAGAGAAAATCAATAAGGAAACTTTGGCATTAAATGACATGTTAGAATAGGTAGACTTCATATATGTATAAAACATTCCACACAAAAGTAGCAGAATACACATTCTTCTCAAGTGCACATGGGGCATTCTCTAGGATAGAGCATACGTTAGGCCACAAAACAAGTATCAATAATTTTTTTTTTTTGTGGTACGCGGGCCTCTCACTGTTGTGGCCTCTCCCGTTGCGGAGCACAGGCTCCAGACGTGCAGGCTCAGTGGCCATGGCTCATGGGCCCAGCCCCTCCACGGCATGTGGGATCCTCCCAGACAGGGGCACGAACCTGTGTCCCCCGCATCGGCAGGCAGACCCCCAACCACTGTGCCACCAGGGAAGCCCAGTATCAATAAATTTTAAAAGACTAAAATCATAGCAAGCATCTTTTCCAACCACAATGGTACGAATTGAAATAAACTACAAGAAGAAAACAGAAAAATATCACAATTTTTTGAAGATTAAGCAACATGTTACTAAACAACCAATGGGTCAACAAAGAAATCAAAGGAGAAATCAAAATATATATTGAGGCAAATGAACATGGAAGTACAACTTACCAAAATCTATAGGATGCAGTGAAAGCAGTTCTAAGAGAAAAGGTCACATAGATACAGGTCTACTTCAAGAAATAAGAAAAATCTCAAACAATGTAACTTTACACATAAAGGGACTAGAAAAAAAAGAACAAAGACCAAAGTTAGTAGAAGGAAGGAAATGACAAAGATCAGAATGGAAATAAATTAACTAGAGACTAAAAGACAATAGAAAAGATCAACGAAACTAATAGTTCTTTGAAAAGATTTTTTAAAAATTGACAAACCTTTAGCTAGACTTATCAAGAAAAAAAGACATAGGTCTCAAATAAATAAAATCAGAAATTAAAGAGATCACAACAGATACCACAGAAATACAAAGGATAATAAGAGACTACTATGAACAATTACACATCAACAAATTGGACAACCTAGAAGAAATGGATAAATTCCTAAAAACATACAATCTTCCAAAGACAGAATCATGAAGAAATAGAAAATCTGAATAAACCAATCACTAGAAAAAATATTGAATCATTAATCAAATACCTCCCAACTAGCAAAAGCCCATTTCTAGACAGCTTCACCAAACATTTAAAGAAGACTTAATACCTACACTTCTCAAACATTTCCAAAAAAAATTATAGAGGAATAAATGTATTCAAACTTATTTTACGAGGCCAGCATTATGCTGACACCAAAACCAGACAAAGACACCACAAAATGGTTCGACATATGCATATCAATCTACATGATATACCATATTAAAAATGAAGGATAGGGCTTCCCTGGTGGCGCAGTGGTTGAGAGTCCACCTGCCGATGCAGGGGACACGGGTTCGTGCCCTGGTATGGGAAGATCCCACATGCCATGGAGTGGCTGGGCCCGTGACCCATGGCTGCTGAGCCTGCGCGTCTGGAGCCTGTGCTCCGCAACGGGAGAGGCCACAACAGTGAGAGGCTTGCGTACCGCAAAAAAAAGAAAAAGAAAAAATGAAGGATAAAAATCACATGAACCTCTCAATAAATGCAGGAAAAGCATTTGAAAAAATTCAACATCCATTCATGATGAAAACTGTCAACAAAGTAGGTATAGAAAGAACATACCTCAATGGCCACAGATAACATACCTCAAGGCCACAGATAACATCATACTCAACAGTGAAAAGCTGAAATCTTTTCTCTAAGATCAGGAACAAGGCAAGGATGCCCACACTTGCCACTTTTATTCAGCATAGTATTGGAAGTCCCAGCCATAGCAATTAGACAAAAAAGAGAAATAAAAGGCACCCAAATTGGAAAGGAAGAAGTAAATCTGTCACTATTTGCAGACAACATGATTTAATATATAGAAAACTCTAGACTCCACCAAAAAACTCTTAGAACTAATAAACTAATTTAGTAAAGTTGCAGGATATAAAATCGATGTACAAAAATCTTCTGTGTTTCTGTACACTACCAGAAAACTATCAGAAAGAGAAATTAAGAAAACAATCCCATTTACAATTGCATTAAAAAAATACTCAAGAAAAAATTTAACCAAGGACGTGAAAGACCTGTACATGGGAAATTATAAGACACTGGTGAAAGAAATTGAAGAAGACACAAACAAATTTAAAGATATTCTGTGTTCATGGATTGGAAGAATTAATGTTGTTGAAAGGCTCATATTACCCAAAGCAATCTACACATTCAATGCAATCTCTATCAAAATTCCAGTGGCATTTTTCACAGAATTGGAACAAGAATTCTTAAAATTGTATGGAACCACAAAAGACCTCAAATAGCCAAAGCAATCTTGAGAAAGAAGAACAAAGCAGGAGGCATCACACTCTCTGATTTCAAGCTATATTACAAAGCTATAGTAATCAAAACAGTATAGTGTTGCCATTAAAACAGCCACATAGATCAATGGAACAGAAGAGAGAGCCCAGAAATAAACCCATGCATAACTGGTCAAGTAATTTGTGACAAAAGAGGCAAGAATATAAAATGAGGAAAGGACAATCTCTTTAATAAATGGTATTGGGAAAATGGGACAGTCACATGCAAAAGAATGAAACTAGACTACTATCTTACACCATACACAAAAATTAACTCGAAATGGATTAAAAACTAAAACCATGTTTCCTAGGAGAAAACATCGGTGGTAATCTCTTTGACATTAGTCTTGGTGATAATTTTTTGGATCTGACTCCAAAAGCAAAGGCAAAAAAAGCAAAAATAAACAAGTGGGACTTCATCAAGCTAAAAAGCTTCTGCATTGCAAAGGAAACCATCAACAAAATGAAAAGGCAACCTACTGAATGGGAAAATATATTGGCAAATCATATAACAGATAAGAGGTTAATATCCAAAATATATGAAGAACCCATACAACTCAGTAGCAAAAAAACACAAGCAATCTGATTTAAAAATTGGCAGAGGGGCTTCCCTGGTGGTGCAGCAGTTGAGAGTCCGCCTGCCTATGCAGGGCACACGGGTTCGTGCCCCGGTCCAGGAAGATCTCACATGCCATGGAGCGGCTGGGCCCATGAGCCATGGCCACTGAGCCTGCACGTCTGGAGCCTGTGCTCCGCAACGGGAGAGGCCACAACAGTCAGAGGTCCGCATACAGAAAAAAATAAATAAATAAATAAAAATTGGCAGAGGATCTGAAAGACATTTTTCCAAAGAAGATATACAGATGGTCAACAGACACATGAAAAGATGCTCAACATAGCTAATCATCAGGGAAATGCAGATGAAAACCATAATGAGATATCACCTCACACCTGTTGGAATGGCTATCATCAAAAAGGTAACAAGTAAGTTTTGGCAAGCATGTGGAGAAAAAGGAACCCTTGTTCACTGTTGGTGGGAATGTAAATTGGTGCAGCCACTATGGAAAATAGTATGGTGGTTCCTCAGAAAATTAAAATGAGAACTACCATATGATCCAGCAATTCTACTTCTGGATATTAATCTGAAGAAAGTGGAAACACTAATTTGAAAAGATATACACACCCTTATGTTCATTGCAGCATTATTTACAACAGCCAAGATATGAAATCAACCTAAGTGTCTATGGATGGATGAATAAATAAAGATGTGATACACACATACATCACACACATACATACATATACACACAATGGAATACTACTAGCCATAAAAGAGAAAGAAATCTTGCCATTTGCAATAACATGGCTAGATCTTGGGGAACTATGCTAAGTGAAATAAGTCAAAGAGAGAAAAATACCATATGATCTCACCTATGTATGGAATGTAGAAAACAAAATTCGCAGATACAGAGAACAGAATGGTGGTTGCTAGCAGGAAGAGGGGTGTGGGGTGGGGGTAGGGTGCACAATGGGTGAAGGACGTCAAGAGATACAAACTTCCAGTTATAGAATAGATAAGGAGATATAACATATAGCATAATAACTACAGTCAATAATATTGTAATGCTTATTTGAAAGTTGCAAAAAATCAAATTAGAACATTGTTATTTTTATTATGGTTGCAATGTAAAGAAGCTTTTAAGTAAAAAATAATTTATTGTAGAATGCTACACCTTAATTCATTTCACCTTGTTTCCTTAGTTTAAACAATAATTTGATTTAGATTACTAATACATACTTAACCAGTATCAAATGGGTAAATTATCACAGAGAAAAGAATACATGAAGAACTTATAAAGCAAAAACTCTAAGAAGAATTTATTCGTTTGTCAACAAATATTAATTGAGCACCTAGCATGTTCATACAGCGTGGCAGAGGACTGGTAAGAAGAAAATAACCCTACCTTTGAGGACGTCTCAGTCAAAAGAGGTATGAGGAACAAGAAAAGGGAGCATTATTTTTGCTGGGTGTGAAAATGCCCGGAAAGGCCTTCACAGAGTCAGAGACACTGCAAAATAAATGTGACTTACCCAGTCAGAGCCTGAAATTAGCAGGCACAGAATACTCCTGTCAGAAGGAAATGCGTGAAAGGACATGGCATGTTCAGGGAAAAACCAGAGTCTCAGATTCACAAAGGCGAGGAAATGAGGCTGGCAAGAATGTAAAGAGACTTGGTTACTACGGTAAGAAAGTTGGACTTTGAGAACCGGTGGATACATGTCAGCAGGGAGGAGGCATGTCCAGCCTATTTTCAAAAGTTCATTCTGACATCATTGTGGCTGATGCACTCAAGTGTGGAGAGAGCTGAGGCAGAGACCAGGAGGGAGGTAACTGCCGTGGTTTGGCCAAGAAGTGGTAAGGGCTGAGCTGGACAGTAGCACTTGAGAGGAGATTTAATGGTGAGGTGGCGTGCCATAGCTTCTCCCTTCCTCTGGCAACTCCCCCTAAGTGTTGAAAAAGGAGGCCCATTGGATAAGAGCCTAAACTCCTTTTAGAGTAGTACACCTCTGGAGTCATCTGGGGTCAGTTTACATGAGACTCTTAAGATGAAATAGCTGCAAATCTACCAAGTACAAGTCTATAGCTCTTCTCACCATTGGAAAAGAAATTAAGCAATAACAAATAACAGAACTAAAAGTAGACCACATTCAGTATGGAGATAAAATAGCTAATGAAATATGGAGTAAATTGTTCATGATAACAATTATATAAATATGCCTAGTAGCACAGGAAATATATACACTTACTTGATTTAAAACCTACACTGTGTAAGTATTCAACCACCTTGTTCCTTGTTATATTACTTTCAGCATTCTTAAAGCTTTTTTAAGAACCTTTTCATAACTGTGTAGTGGGAGTAGATGTAATATACAAGGACTCATCCTCTTTCTATTTCACATGGTATGTAATCCATGCAGTTTAAAGTCAAATACTTTATTAAATTTTACAAATCTTGGAAACCTTGGGTATTTCAAAAGAAGTTTACCAAATGCACAATACCTTGATTTTTGTTTTTGACTTCTACCACAGATTATGTTACCCTAGGGTTTAAAAAATTATCTCACCCTGAGGTTTAAAAAATATGAATTTTTTTTCTTCAGTCAGGGCCAACATGCTTCTTTAACCAATAAAACCTTAAGGAATTCTACCTTATAATGTTTGACACTTTTCCCTGAATTACTTATAGCACTACTTTCTTTTTCAAATGTTTAAACATTTACAAGTTTCACTCTTGCATTGAATACAGTCCTTTGAAGGACAACATGATCTCAACGTCCTACGTAATGCTTCATTAAGTAGCATAATACTGTATTTTTAAATACTATTTTTCCTAAAATCGCAATATTTATTTAGAGTTTATTAAATGTTATAAACTCTATTTGTAATCAAACACTCTCCACAAATATAAACATATTTAAACATATCTTAATCAGCTGGATAAATGTATATAGGTTTTTACATATAACTTATATGTATATAAGTTTATACATAATTCACTGATCTCTTAGTTCTACCCTTTTTCACATTATTCCTATTACAGAGATTTTAAGAACACAATTAATCTAGACACTAAACTGCGTTGTTATATTACAGTTTTATTTAAGTAGGAAACCAGCACTGTGTAATAAAGAGGAAGATGCATTTTACTATCCACAACCTGTTGCCATGGTCAAGGACAAGGTCAGCAAAAAGAGATCCCTGTTTGGGGCTCACAACAGTGTGACTTCTCCTCCCCTCCACACCTCTTCTTATCACCTTGTTCTCCACTGCGCCTCCTGCCATACCCCTATGCAAAGATCCTCAGTCACAAATTTGCCTTTTCTTCCCCTAGTTTTGCTGAATAATTTTATTCTCTAGTTTTTACTAGAGGTCACCTCATTTCTACCTTCCCAAAATGAATGAATGAAGAAAGGAAGGAAGGAAGGAAGGGGAAGGGAGGGAGGAAGAATGAACATTTGGGGGAAAACATATTTTAAGAATGCCTTCTATTGTTTTCAAATGCAGCTATGCCCAAAGTGATAAATTTCATAAGAAATGAAGGGGGTAAAACAAAGCTTACTTGGATTAGGACTGACAGATGCAACTATTTTCTAGACTTTTAATTTAGCAGAATTTTACATCCCTAACTCAGGAAAGTTCAGTTATGAGGGGTCACCAGAGAGAACACAGAGGAACATATGTGTACCCTGCTGTGTGTGAGTATGTGTACATAGGTGTCCTTATCCCTTAAAATGAGTATCTACATGTACGAGAATTCACATAAATGTGTATTGTGTTGTTCAGAATAATCAGTATCTTTCTATGGGAATTGATACAATAATAATATAGCACTTATTTTCAGTTTCTTTGTGTTCAAATAAAAGTTCATGAGAACCTCAGGTACCTGCTAGCTTAACTCATCAACCTAATGGGATTTGTAAGTACCCACGAGTGAATCAAAAACAGATGCAAGCATCAGGCTTTCAAGATAAACTTCATCTTTGTCATTACGTTTCCCTATCTGCTCTTCCACACCTGAGGGAAGCTGTGGTAGAAACTAAGCTATAGGGATCACTACTAAGGGGGTTGCTTCCATTTCTATATGTTAACTGGACATAGTCATAATGATGGGTTAGGATTCTGAATTTTTGTCAAAATATTAAGCTAATTAAATATATTAAATATACTTGTCACTGTTCCCTCTGGGTACCAATAGATCATGTGTAGAAATTGTATAATATTCATTTTCATCCTAGAATTATAGCACAATGTCTAGATACTCAATAAATGTTTGTTGAATAAAAAAAGTTTGAAAAAAATTACCAATGAGAAAACATAAATATTGACAAGCAGTTTATCAATGTTGTGAATGACCTACAATAAATCTATAAACTCAGAGAGTGCAGGCCACTATATATTTAAACACCTGAGCTAATGACTAATCTTTACAGGGAAGCTAAAAAGTGAAGTGTGAAGACAGTAGGAACAATGCCTTCCTCTCTCAAGGTTGACTTAATCCACCAGGAAAGTTCTTACAATCATTCTATAGCCTTTCTCAAGCTCTCACCAAAGCACGAGTCGGAAAAATGGGCTTTCCAAAGGTGTAAATAATTCCATGCAAGGCAGACAGCAACAGAAGCAGGGACGGAACATCCATCCTCTCACTTAATGGCACACAGGCAAGACACAGAACACAATGCAGATGCCATGACTTCCTCTGAATATAGGAAATTTCTCAAACGTGATGTATAGACATGTTCAAGTTTGAATGTGATTACAGAGTCCCCTCCACATCCTTATATCAGCCTGTAAACTCAAGAGTAGAGTCTCATCAGAACAAGCCAAACAGGAAAAAAAAAAAAAGCCATCTCTCTTTCTGACTCTCAGAAAAGAATACTAAGAGGCGCACCCTGAGAGCACAGGTGTTCCTTCACTCATGATTTCACTGAACTGAAAAGAAAAATGTTCTCAGCTGGCTTCATTGCCTGTTTTTCATTCAACAAAGACTATATGCTGAGAATTTCCTCAAGCAAATAGTCACTGAAGCCTTTTAACAGGGGAAGGCTCAAGCACTTTTTATTAAGAGCAACAAATCAATCATGAAATGGACCGCATGAAATATGTTTTATAGTTAATGTGAGGAAATGCACAATATGACAAATGATTCAGCAAGTATAATTATCTACAAGGCCTGTTTGGAAGAAAAAAAAAAACGTACTACTAAAGAAAAATGATTCTTTAACTGGTTTTGCCTATGCTTTTACAGGGTTTGTAACTGAAATTCACTTAATGGCTAACTATGTCTTTCTGTCATTAATCTTACTTTCCTTTTCCTTTGGGACCCATTTTAGCCCCAAATGGGGACTTGAAAATGACTAACTGATAACCTTACATTTTTTCCTAAAAAGGTATATTAAGCCCATGTAGCAAAGCTCTTTATGGCACACTACATTTTTCTTCAAATAATGTGCAAATGTACTATGGATGTTTAAAAAATTACAAACTAATACAACAAAATAAAGGTGTTAAAATAATAAAAGCACACTTGAATACATTTTACATTTAAATAAATTTAATAAAACTTTAAATAAACTTTATTTTAAATAAAACTTTACATTAAATACAACTTTACACTTAAGTTCATAATTTTATAAATCATTCTCCCCCATCAGGAAGTTTTTGGTTTTTTAAATTATTCTAAAGTTTCACAAAGTCATCAAACTTATGCTGTGGATTTAAGATAGGGAAAACAAAAAACTTGTGGAATTAATACATCTTAGGGATTCAGTAAAAAACAAACAAACAAACAAAAAATATATATATTCTTATTAATTTAGCTCTCTATCATGGAAAAAGGACAGAATGCCACCTATCAAATTCCATAGAATATTAAAGAACATGTTCCAGTCAGCCTTTGTTATGAAGTCACTGACTGTGGTTTGATGCATCATTGTACCATTTTGGCATTTGTGACATTTCCCTGTGCCTTACCTTCCCACAGAGAAATAGGCCAGTTCATCCTGTAACTTTCACAAAATCTTTTGCAAGAGGTTCTTAATAATCTGGAGGTTATAGCAGGGATGACGGTCCAACCGACCTTCTAAGACAAAAGCCTAGGGTCAAAATTAAACCTGATTTGAAGCTATAAGGAAAAGCAATTTTTAGGGAAACTTCCCCAAGGCAATTCTTGCCATCTGTAATAAATGGAAGGAAGTGAGCAAATGGAGTGAAATGCACTAAAATATAATTGTCACTTGTCCTAGGTGAGAGCACTCTATTTATGTCTGGGTAAAATTTATAATGTATTTGTTCCCAAGGTTCTCAAGAGAGAAATCACAAATCAGTAGGTTTCTGGCCGTAGGTTCTGCATCCAAATTTAATGCTGCTGACTGATGGGTAATGGCAATCAACTAATTACTGTACGGCTGTAAAGATTTTTTAAAAACAACAAACTCTAATTTATAATCAAGGATTGTCTTATGATTATTTTAGGCCATACCTGCCTTCTTCTAGAAAAAGCAATGTTTCTCAGATTTATTCCTGTCATACGGAACCCCTCTCTGGGACTTCCCTGGTAGAACAGTGGTTAAGAATCTGTCTGCCAACGCAGGGGACACGGGTTTGATCCCTGGTCTGGGAAGATCCCAAATGCTGCAGAACAACTAAGCCCGTGCGCCACAACTACAGAGCCTGCACTCTAGAGCCCGCGAGCCACAACTACTCAGCCCATGTGCCGCAACTGCTGAAGACTGTGTGCCTAGAGCCCATGCTCCGCAACAAGAGAAGCCACCGCAATGAGAGGCCCGCACACTGCAAAAAAGAGTAGCCCCCGCTCGCAGCAACTAGAGAAAGCCCGCACAGCAATGAAGACCCAACGCAGCCAAAAAAAAAAAAAAAATCCTCTCTGCTCTACCCCCACATCAAGTCGTTTCCATGACATTTTTCCTATCCCAAGTCTGTCATCTAGAATTTCCCAACTCCTCTCTCCTCACCTTCTCTGTCAAACTGCTAGACAACACCATCCATACATGCTGTCTTTATTTCCTCATCTCTCAGTAGATCCTCAGCTTCCTGTGATCTGTCTTCTTGGGCCACCACAACAGCAAACAAGTTCTTGTTAGTGGTAAATGTCATTAAACCTAATGGCAACTTTCAGCCCTGATGTTCCTTGGCCTCTAGGAAGTGACACAGCTCTAGACTCCCTCTCTTTCCAGAGTTTCTGTATAGCACAACCTCATGACTTTCAGAAGAACATAGAGAAAGGCCCACAAACTCTGAAGCCAGAACGCCCACATTTAAATCAGCTCTACATATACAGGCTGTCTGACAGTCTTTAAGTCATTTAACCTCTTTTGGACTCACATATTTTTCATCTGTAAAATCAGAGATAACAGTACCACCAAACTTTCGAGATGATTAACTTGATTTAATATATGTAAAAGCATATAAAATAGTGCCTGGCCATAGTCATTGTCATTGTCATACACATTTTAGATTTTATTGTTTTTTATTATAATTTTCCTCCTACTTCTTGGGTTTCTCCTTTGTTTGTGTTTATCAGGGTTTGTTCCTAGATTCTCTCTCCCCCACCCGCCCCTCCACCAGCTACAGTGTCCTTCTACTTGCTGATGAAGCCTAAACATAATCTCCAACCCATACCTATTTCCTAAACTTTAAATATACGTATGCAACTGCCTACTGGATATCTCAAATCCAACACGTCCACAGCCAAATTCATCTTTCTCCCAAGCCTGTTCCTCCTCCAGTGCTCCCTTTCTCTAAAACTGCAACCACCACCTACATAACCATTCAAGCCAGAAACCAGGAATCATGTCTGACTCTGTCATTCCCTCATCTTCCAAATGCAAACAAGTCCTACAGATTCTATCTCCCTTTTAAATATCCCTTGAACACAATCAGCCTCTTCTCTTCTACCTCTGCAGCAGCAAGTCCAGGCCACTACTATGTCTCTCTGGACCACTGCAACAGCCTCCTTGTCTCTTTACCATTGGCCCTCTCCTTCTCTAAACATTTTCCATACAGCCAAGGCAGCCTTCTTCTAACACTCAGATGTTATCATGACTCCAAGCCTTTGCTTACAACTCTCCTACGTCATAATGAACACGGCATGCAAGGCCCTTCATGATGGAATCTGGACCCTGAATATTTCTTAAGCCTCATTTGTTATTCTCTCTCTTGCACAATGTGCAGCTCTTCAAATCTTGGTCACCTCTGGACTCTCACAGATGCTGTTTCCTCAGCCTGAGACTTTCTCCCATTCCACCAACATCTTTCCTTTGTCTGGATAATTCCTACCCAACCAACTTTACTCAAGGAGACTTTCTCTGACCTAAACTACATTCAGTACCCTGGTAATATGCACACTGAAAATACTGGAGCCCTCCCCACAGGAATAGTTCTCATATTTATTTAACTGTTTAAAGTAAACATATAAATGAATTATATAGTTACAAAATGTGATACATGCTATGAAGGGTACTATGTCCCTCACCAGACTATGATCTTACAAGGACGTGACATTTTGTGAGCTCAATGCCTAGAATAATAGACATTCAAATATATATATATATATATATGTATTTATACACATATATGATGATAAGATTGATATCATCAATACTAACAGGAAGATGTAGGAGGGAAGAGGAAGGAAGATAGCCTAATTTTCTACCTGCACTCACCTGCTAAGATTCTCTACAGGACTTTACTGTCAATGCCCATCTCCGCACATCAACCCTGCACCTCCAATGTCATCTCAATAGCTTTGAGGCAGTGAAAGGTAACTCATAAAATGCCTGGGATACTGCTGATATATGCTTTGATTTGGTCAACAAATATTAACAATTTGGTGTATGTGTTAGACTGTGCTAGGCATAGAAGTCTATTCAAATTAAAAGATCACAGGACTTCCCTGGTGGCACAGTGGTTAAGAATCCGCCTGCCAATGCAGGAGACACGAGTTCTAGCCCTGGTCCAGGAAGATCCCACATGCCGCAGAGCAACTAAGCCCGTGCGCCACAACTACTGAGCCTGCACACTAGAGCAGGTGAGCCACTACTACTGAGCCCACGTGCCACAACTACGGAAGCCCACGCACCTAGAGCCTGTGCTCTGCAACAAGAGAAGCCACCGCCATGAGAAGCCCGTGCACTGCAACGAAGAGCAGCCCCCACTTGCCTCAACTAGAGAGAGCCCATGCGTAGCAACAAAGACCCAACACAGCCAAAAATAAATAAATAAATAAATTTATGAAAAAATAAATAAAAGATCACAAAACTCTTAGAAGCTAAAGATAAATGCCATTTGTATCAAACATGTTAAAGACATTGGTATATAAACACTATGTGAAAATGATTTTTAAAATTTACACCTGCCCATAATGATCCTGCCTTAGAGTATAAGGTAACAAGCAACAACCAGATAATGTTCCGACAGATAGAAATGACAGGCTAAAAAGAAGTTGTTTTTTTTTTAAAATCATTTTTCTTTTTATCTTCTTGCTCTGTTTTTCTCTCACTCTCTCCTCCTTCCTCTTTTTCTTCTCTATCTCTGTCTATATCTCTATCTCTCTGCAATGGATAATACATTACACAACTTGTATAACGTCAGAGATGACCTCTGAGTTGTAAATTGGTCAGAAGAAATCAAACTAGAAACAAAAGACTTTCCAACATAAAAAGACAAGCATAATTCATGTTGAAATCAGTGTAAGATCAAATAATAAATGAACAAACAAAGAAATGCCATACAATAACCTTTAGAAAACAAATAGAACGTGAAATTACTTCTATAAATTAATGTCAGATAATTTCTAAGTAAGGGCAGAATCAGTTTCATGGAAGAGAGATAACTTTAAAAGCTTTAAATTGTTTTCTTTTATATTAGTGATATGTGTATTTTGGGAAAGCTAAACCACTGTGACTAACTCTAGAACTTGGTCTTAGCTGTTTGAGACCTGGTCTTAAGCAGAATTGAATGTTTTAACTTAAACTTGCCAACCCTACTTTTTCCTATAAGTGATTCTTAGCAACTTGTTTGGAGGTTCTATCAAGCAATTAGGGCCACCCACAGACCCTTGAATAGAGGGTATAATCCAGGAAGATAAGACTTAGAGAACTTATCCAGGAAGTGCTTCTACTTTATCAAGTATAGGGCTTTGAAAGGGACAAACATAGAATCATGCAGAGAGGGGAAACACATGCTCATGAAGACATATCAAAAGAAGTCTTTGTTCAATAACACTCCAGGAGGCCCTTCCCTGGTCACCCTATCCAAAACCGTAACCCTCCAACACACTCTTCAATCCATTTTCCTGCCTTAATATTCTCCTTGACCATTTCCACAATCTAATATACAACACATTTTACTTGTTCTTCTGGTTTATTGTCCGTCTCCTTCAACCATAACTTAAGCTCATGAAGTCAGAAATGATTTTTTTAGTCCACTGCATTCATAATTGTATCCCCACAGCTAGAACAGGCACATAGTAGTAGTGTTCAATAAATATTTGTTGAATGAACAAATGTAATTAATTCTATCCTTGAAATCATATGGTAACTTACAGTGCATCCAGATTACCTTTACCTCTATATGTTAAGTTTAATGTAGCAAGAAGTCTTTCCATAGATTAAATTTAGAGACAGTTTTCTGCACTTGTGATAGAGGTTGATAATCATTTTGATCACCCAAGAAAGGCAAGTCAAACCTGAGTCACTTCAGATAGATACTTCAGGCACTTCTCAAGGTCTCTGTCTACGCTTGCATGAGTGGATGTACAGAACAAGGTGGGTTATAAGTCCCTTTGTGTTCGAGAGTCATGAAAAAGAAACTGCCTCACACCCGAGAGAGAATGGGGAAATGAAAAGTGATAAGCATTCTGGGTCCGTAAGATGGTGGACATCTGCACCAAACATGATTGTATAATTCAGCAAGCTTGCAACCCAAGAAGAGTCATTACATCAGCACATCGATCAAGAGCTGGAGCAGAGCTCCCAATATATCTGCAATTGCCACTCCATGTATAATGAAAGAAAATGTTGTCCTCGACTTCCCTGGATCGCCATGTGAATCAGTATGTGCGACCAAGCACTGATGCTGGGAATGGGCTGAGGTTGACCGAATATCATTTAGAGTTCTCTACCTGACACTCCAGCCCCCATTAATTTGCCAAAATATTCAAATACTATCAGACTGGTTATTTTATCCTTATCATATGTACTTTCCCAATATCTACCTATTTGCCTTTTTCTAAGAGTCCAGTTCCTCAAATTCCAGTTTCCTTCAATCCTATCATACTTTCCTTAACATATAATTCAAGATCTCCTCTTCTCTCTACCTTCCTTGGCTAATTCCACACTTCTCCTCTTGTTAGAATTCCTATGGAAATTATTCTTTAATCTTATATTTGCAAAGAATTTAAGAATCTGCAAAGCACTTCCACATACATCATCTCACTTACATAAATAAACAGCAGAGTACTATTTTACAGACCCATTTTTTTTCTTGCACTTCCCAGTCCTATACCCTTTCCACAGCTTGCTTTTCCCAGACCTAGTAGGGGTCACTCCAGAGTATACATGCTAATGAGGATGAAAATGAAATTATTTTATTTTATTGAAAGTACCCCAGGGCATATGTCATGATAACAACTGAGTTTCTTTAGTTATTTCAATATGAAACTGCTTGGTAATGAACCAAAGCAAACCAATATTTTTCAAAGTTTTAGTATTATAGTAACAATAACAAAATGTAATTCCCTGCTCTAGCCAGAAGCCATATTAAAATGTTTCACATTCAATTCTCTCAAAAACTATGGGATATGTAAAACATAACCATTTCATATATAAGGAACGGAAGTCTTAAAATTGTTAAGTAACTGCCCAGTGTCAGATTGGGAATTTGGATCTGATCTGTATGACTTGAAAGCCAAAGCCCCTTGGCCCCATACTCTGCAGTCAGGCACTATTCTGTTATACAGAGTGTAAGAGCAGGGCTGCAATACAGGACAAAGTCATCTCAACTATTGCCAGGGACATACAGAGGCTAAAGCACAATAAAATAACACTTATTTTAATTATAAATAAATAGTAAATACATGTGATTGCCTGGGGCTTCAGACAGTTGTGCAGTGACTAGGGCAGAAGCAGGAAAAGGGGAGAAGCTGGAGCTAAACAAGACGAGAAGTCTTTGTGTGAACCTGCCCTCTCACCTCACCCCAGGACAGGAAGAGCTTACCTGGGGCAAGAAGGCCTGGAGGCTTCCCTTCCTTACTCAACCACAGAGACTTCAGGTCCCCCTTTTACGAACTGCCTTACCTTCTCTTCTTCCTTAGTGCTACTTATTAATCTTCATTTTCACTAGGTTTATCTGACCATATGAATAGATTTAGGGTTTGAAAGAGGATAGGACACAGTGAGAGCCTCAATCATTAGCCTAACGGTCTAATTTCACTCTCCAGACACTGTAGTCAACTTGTTTCTTTATTGTCATAAGTAAAGAGGCAATAAAGTGTAATGCATAGTGTTCAGATTCTTCTCCACCACTCACTAACTCTGGAATCTTGAACATGTTGCTTAACCTTTCTGTGCCACAATTTACTCATCTGCAAAAGGAGCATAGTATTAGTACCTACCTCACCGTAAGGTATTGTGAAGAATAAATGAGATAATACATGTAACGTACTTGGGATATTGCCTGACTAAGAGTAAGTGTTCTGTGAGCATTTACTATTATAATTACTATATAATGCATGTGTCATAAGGATTACAAAAATAATATCTAATATTCAATGAAAATTACACTCTGTGACTTCCATTTATTCCTCACATAAACTCTGTGAAGTAGATACACACTGTCCCAATTATAAATGAAACACGAACTCAGAGAGGTTATAGAGGAGTCCAAAATTACGCAGGAAGCAAGCGATAGAGTTAGGACTCAAGCCCAGTCTGATTCCAAAATCAAGCTCTGCACCACCATGCTATTTCAGATGGGTAATAATACTTGCTAATAGGTATTGAAGTTTTGCTCTGTGCCAGGCATTGTTCTAATAACTTAAGATCTCTTATATTTTACATCTCTTGTGAAAATTAAGTGAAATTCTCAAAACTACCTTACGAGACAGATGCATTTATTGTTCCTATTTTACAAATGAGAAAACCAAGAAACCAGGCCAAGATCACACAATTAGCAGATGGCTAAAGTAAGTGTACCTCATACTGAAAGGTGGGTAAAGCTGAGGTGCTAAATTTAAATCTCAGTGACCCAGTATCAGGTTGAGCATCACAATTTTCAAAAAGGAAACTCCCTCCTAGTATATCCATCTAAACAATTTCTGAGTCAGAATGATTAAGACAGATATTCAACACTGGAATTACAAAAGAAGGAACTGATTAAATGCTAATTTATTCTGATTTGCCTTACTACTCAATCATCTTCCCACCTCTAACAGCAGCTATTTTCAGTAGTCATTTTCATTCTGTCCTCTACAATTTGAATAGATTCACTATTAGCAAATAAGGATCAACTTTTCATAGGAAGCAAGACCATTACCTTCATGTGCTTCCTGTCTCATAGAAGTTAGAGGCAACGTAGAGCGAGAGAGTGGATGAATATTCAGTCCATGCAGCTGTGACAAGAGGAGAATCTGCCAATGATACACGGGGCCAAACTCACAGGACTTTATAAGCATCACACATCAATAGTAATGGATAACAACTGATTGGGTACTGAGCAGGACCATGGTAGTCCAAGTATTTATGCAAATTATAAAAATAATCTTTGGTTTGGTGAGCAGGGTACAGGTTTCGTTGTAGCCCAAACCACTCACTGAGCCTCAACACTATGTACCAAGGGCTTGGTGTATGTTTCAAATGGATCCCAATGGATCTGAGCTCATATGGGAAGGTGCCTTTAGAAGTCCGGAAAGACATGATGGATGGCAAGGACAGAAACATACTGTTACAGATCTTGGGAACAGATTGAATAAAATACAAGAATCAAGAAAGAAGATGGCCAGAAAATTTTCTTTATAGGAAGATTGTGTGGGAAAATAACAATGTGCCATGGGAAATAATACCAGTTGGATGGTTAGAACAAGTTATTAGATCCCTTATATTCACAGCACAATTAAATACCTGATTTGCTAGGCAAGAGAAAACCCAGTAGGAATATATATATATATATATATATATATATGGCAATGAAAAAATATTAAGATTTGGGGGATTCTTCAAGAATGTTATTCTAGGTAAAGAAAAGGTTGATGATAAATCATGTGGTCACAGATTAACTCAGTAAACAAATAATGAATTAACAAAGTATGGAACAGGAACCTGATTAGGAAAGAAAACATGTTGACAATAATGGTAATAAATCTGACCCAAATCAAAACAAAACCTGGCAGTTACTGTGCACTTTATGCTATGTGTTTTACATGCATTACCCTTACAATAACCTTATGACACAGCATTTTTATTAGTACCATTTTACAGATAAGGAAACTGAAGCTTAAGAGATCATGTGACTCACCCAGGATCTCCTACAAGCTAATAGAATTGGGGTTTAAATCCAGATGGTTTAACTTTGGAGTGTACATGCTTGAGCACCATGCTATACAGCTAAGTGTTAAATTAACGGAAGTAGCCACAATTAATAAGAACACAGATGCAAGTACCAGACATATCAAATGTTGTACCACCTCTAGCTGCATAGAGAAAAGTCAGGATAAGGAGGCCTCTGATAGCGATGAGAAACCTGACCAGAATAGAGTGATGGAAATAATGAGATACAATGAAATACAAATACTCTTAAAATACAAATACTCTTAAAATAGTTTACAGTGAGCAAGATTCATAATGAACAAAATAGAATGGACTTCCATTCCTGGCTTCATCGTCTCACTTTGGAATTGACAGAGAATAAGTTTGCTGTGTAGGCATTTCATGGTAATGACTTTACTATTATTAACAATGACAATAGTTCCAGGCAGTAGTTCATATTTGCATAGCAGCCTTCCACATAGGAGCAAAAGCACCCGGCAAACATTCTCATTTTTATTATTGATGGCTTAGATTAATAGAGCGCCTTTCTGTCAAAAAGCTCATTAATCCTGACACGGACTCTTGTGACACAAATAGGCAAGCAATCCATTTCTACATTTTACATATGGAGAAACCAAAGTCCAAGGACCTTTGTATAATTGCTTAGTAATACTGTGGCTGGGTCTACAACGAAATCATAAGGAACCAAGCATTCCCCTTCCTTACTGACTGAAGCGCTATCTCTTTTACAACTTCTTACTCTGAATTACCTGAAAGTGGGGGCCTTCTCTATCTACTGGAGCCTTCTGCACCGATTCTTACTACCTCTTCTTCAAGATGGATTCTCATTGCCTCCCTCACTCTAATAGATCAGACTGCATCCATCCTCTCTCCTCCCCAAACCAGTCTCAATATTGCTCCCAGATTCATTTTCTTCAGCCTGCTCAGAAAACAGCAGTAGCTCTTCATTGTCTATGGAAACAGACCCACATTCCTTCATAGAAGGAATTTCACAGCCTCCCTTAATCAGGCCCCAATCTTTTTCCCAGTGATTTCCCTGAATGCCATCTCCTCTGTGCCTAGGTCACACAGCCTAACTTTCTGAACCCCAAAGCTCACTCTTCTCTTTTCTCACTCTGTTCCCTCTTCTAGAAGTAACCTTTCCAACTCCAACACTGACTACTAAAATTATCTTCACAATTCCACTCTGATGCTATCTCCTCCATGAATCCCTTCTAATACCTCAGTTGAAAATGGCTGCTCCCTCAAAGTCCACAATACCCATTTAACCTTTATCTGTTGCACTCCCCATATTCTACCTAGGGCTATTGTGACTTATGAAAGTACATCTGTCTTATTAGAATGTTCTATCCCTGACATTCACAGAGAGTCAACAATGTGTCAGGCCCTGTGACAGCTAGTAGGTAAAAAAGAGAAACAGATCTCTGCCTACACAGAGGTTATAATCTTATAGACTCTCTCATCTAGAGTTCCTCCTCTGAATGACAAAACACACTATTTCTCTGTTTTTCCAGGAATGTTACCATTCTATATCATAAAAGAGATGTTAATTCATTACATAGAGTAAATACTTTTTAGAAGTGGTTCTCCAAGCATAGTACACAGATAACCTGAAGGTCCCCAAGACTTTTTCAGAGGTGCCCCTGAGGTCAAAACTAACTCCAAATAATATTACGACACAGTTTGCCATTTTCACTCTCATTTTCTCTCATATGTACAGTAGAGTCCTCCAGAGGCTGCGTGATGTGTGATATAACAGCAGATTGAAGGCATAAGTAGATAAGAGAATTCAGCTGTCTTCTATTAAACCAGTCATTAAACAGATTTGCAAAAATGTAATACCATGCTTGTCACTAAATTATTTTTGGTTAGTAAAAAGCAGTTTTCATTAAAAGATACATTCTAGATATTTTATTTAACATATGTAACAGTTTACTGTTGTTAATTCTTAATTACCTAAATATTTCAAATTGATATCTTAATTTCTGACATGGTAAATACCAAAGGATATAATAATTGTCAAGTGTGTAAAGGAATCATGAGACCACAAAGTCTGAGAATTGCTGCACTGGGACACATGTCTTTCTGTGGAACCCCAGTTGAGAATGTCTGGGCGATAGGTGAATCGTTTGTAACTGCACTGTTCCCTGAACTCACCTCTGTTAAAGCAACTATCTATCCTATGTATGAGATGAATTTATCTCTGATGCTGCAGTGCTAGGTGGAAGCCAGTAAATACCTGAGGGAGAAAGGAAAGAAGGAAGGAGGGAAAGGAAGGAGAGAGCATGGCAGGGAGAGAGGAAGGGAAAAAGGAAGGAAAAAAGGAGGGAGGGAGGGAGGGAAAAAGGGAAGAATTGTGTCTTTTTCATTCTTCAAAGATTCTACCACAGTAATCTGCCCACTGAAAATATCTATTAACCTTCATGTAAATGTGTTGTATTGATATAATATCTAAGGTGATTAAGACACCAATAGTTTCATCTGATGTGTTGGTAAATTCCAATACAGCTTAGAAACCATGATTTTAAAGACAAATTTTTAAAGAATCCTCTCATAAATAAATCAATAAACAAACCTTTATGCACACTAGTCCTTCACTATCAGAGGATAATTTTAGGATAAAGAAAGATACAAATTAGGGAAATAGATGCAGTCAATTTGGTTGCCTATGCATAAATTGTCTTCCTTATGGATAATAAAGTCTCAATAATTAGAAGTTACTTCCTATAACTAAAATATATTATCTCTAGATTTAGAATGAGAATAGGTAGAATTAAGGCAAAGATAATAAAAGGGGGAGGGTCAAAGCAAAAATTGGGCATAGGCAAGCCTGTGTTCAAGATCCTTCTAAGCCTCCATCTGGCCTATTCTTTCCTTTCAGCTGTCCATGAAACAGCTTTTCATCCCTATGAAGTTCCTTCACTGACCAAGGCTACCCTCACCAAGGTACTCCACTTGGCCTGGCTTTTTGGGTATTATTCCATGCTTTAATTCAATCTATGCAATTTAATTCATATAATTTGTACAGTTAAAAAGAAATTTAAACATCATCTATCACAACTCCCTCATACACAGTTGAAATTCAGCTAGGTTAAGACTTGCCCAAAGGAATATTAATTCATGACAAAGCTGCAATGAGACTCTAATATCAAGTTCTCTTCCTTTTCCAGAAACAATATAATGAAAATTTTAAAATAATCTGCTAAACCCCTAAGAAAGCACTCTCTTTCAGACCACTCTTGATTCCTTCCCCATGTAAAAACCTTTCCTATATATTCCATTTCCTTAGTCTCCTATGTTAATGCATTAAAACATTTATCCAAGTGTGGATGTTATCTAGATTCAAAATCCATCAACACCAATTCACACCTTAACTCAAGTTAGTTTATCAGGTTAGCTAGCCAACCACTTTACCTCATAACATTTCTTTTTTTTTTCTTTTTTTTTTTTTTTTTTTGGCCGTTGCATGGCTTTCAGGATCTTAGTTCCCTGACCAGGTATTGAACCCGGGACCCAGCAGTGAAAGCGCCAAGTCCTAACCACTGGACCAATAGGGAATTCCCATAACATTTCCATTTTAATAGGAACAGTCTTCAACCAAAGGAGTAAGTGGAAATTTCACACATCATATCTGGTTCAGAAACAGAGAGAGTTGAGAACCAGAGAGCATTTTGTCTCCTTAAAACACGACACAGCGTCAGATATCTATACTTAGGACCAAGACTAGAAAAGAAGGTCAGCATATGAGATTTGATTGCCTGTGATGTTCCACATTGCTGACCTGAACCCTGATGGGCAAGAGCATAGTCAACAGACACATGACATGATACATTTGGCTGAAACTCATAAAAACTGAAAAACAGCTTAAATTAAGTGTTTCCTACCCACTATTTCACATAGTTTTTGCCTAATACAATTTATTCAATCTTTTGCGGGGGGAAGGGGAAGGGGGGAGTGTAATATCTTTAAATCTTAATAAACTAAATTCCAAAGCAGAATTATGTGGATTCTTAAGATTTATAAATGACTTTCTAAAAATAATACTGGCAAGGTTATCCATTCTCAAGTTTAAAGGCATTTGAAAGTGGGCCTCAAGGATTAAAAGCACCAAAAAAACAACTAGAGCTTCCAAAAGTACAACTAGAAAGAAAACTTTGAAGTATCTGGCATATATAAATTCTGGCATCTACACCATAAATAATACATTATCACATGTAATGAATACTGTTAAATTGTAGACTAAATTTTCCAGTAAGCCCTAATATGAGAAGGTTTCTTATGTTAATCACATCTTCATTAATATCTCATACTTTTATTTTAATAGTAGTTCCTCTGATACTATTTATCAGAATATGGAGAATTCTTTATGAAGAATCTGAAATATCCTAAAATTTATGCTGACTCATTCTTCAGCTAAGTTCCAGGAAAACAGTATGATTTTCCTGATCTGACATCAAATTCTTGGGACCTCTCAAATCTATCTTCTTAAGAGATATAGCTTGAGGTACCACCAATCAGTGGCCTTTAAAAGGTCTACTTACCTTGGTCTTACTAAAGTTAAATAGCCCTAAGGATTTAGTTTCCCACCTTGGTAACTTGCAGCCATGGAGAAGCAAGACAAAGCAGCACTATAATGACGTATTTCTGAATATTCTCTTATTCATCCCATGTATAAGATATTTGGTTCCACAAACCTGTTATGCTCACTTCTATCACTTTTTACTTTGATTATGCTGCTATCATTTCTTGGAATCCCTGTTCTTACCCTTAACTGGAAACCATATCAATGTTTAAGGCTCCATTTAGGTCCAAATTTTATCTTTAATTCTGAAAAGGATACGACATAGGAATAAAAAAGGAAGTGCTCCAGAGTTGGATTCCCTCAGGCTACCACCACTAGCTGCATGACCTAGGGCAAGTTACTAAGCCTCCTATGTTTCAGTTTCATGATTTGTAAAATAGAAATGCTCAGTGGGATTTCTATGAAGATTAAATGAATCCGTGCATGGAAAGTGCCTTGAACAGTGTGTGGCACAAAATAATCAATAAATGTTATCCACTATTATAATCTTTATTATAACTCTCATTCTTTCCACACCTCTCTGAACATATATAGACTCATAATTCATAAGAATCTTAAACCCTAGAGGTCACTTTGTTCAATCTCCCACATAAAGTAGTACATTTGGTCAACCATGAAGACAGTTAAATACTTGCAGTGCTGGAAAGTTTGCTACTTTTCAAAAAGCACAGACTGACAAACAATCCTAATAATCAGAAAGTTCCTTTATATAAAGTGCCTACTCTCCACTCACAGGTCTGTAACTTCTGTCTCCAGTACCACTTCAAAATAAACCTGCATCCTCTATCTTCTTTCACAAAATATTCCGAACAGTCTGTGATGAGTTAAAAGAACAGTAAGACATTTTGTTTAGAAAAGTAAAACAAATTTTGGCAAAATTTACTCAACAACAATAACAAAATTAAGAAATTTTGGTAAAATTAAGAAATTAAGGTAATCCTTGCTTCTGAGGGATTTGGCAACAATATTCACATTTATCACCCGATCTATTTAAAAAAATTGTAGACTCTCCGTCAGGCTGTCAGGCTGCTTTCCAGATTATATCCAGACTCTCCGTCAGGCTGTCAGGCTGCTTTCCAGATTATATCCAGAGGTACAATATTTGGTGCATTATTTTGTAGTCTAGTTATTTCTCTACAAAGTCCTTTTGGCTGTTTTTCCTCCTTGTAATTTTTGTTTTCCTGCCTCTGTTTCTATCTATCTGTCTGTCTATCTATCTAGATAGATAGATAGATATATCTTGCTCTTTCTTCTTTCTTTTGTCAACTATTCAACACATATTCATGCAGTACTACCAAGTATCAGGCACTGTGCTAGGCATGGAAAAGTCAAAGATAATTAGATTTGGCTCAAATTACTCACAGGCTAAGGTGGAGAGACAGACACATAAACAGTTAATAAAACACACTGGTAATGCAGTGAGATAGACATGCATAGGCTACGGTGGGAACACCAGGAAGGAATGCCTAATGGAAGGAGTCAGGAAAAGTTTCTGGAAGGAGATAACATCTGATGAAGTCTAAAGTGAGTCTAAGCAGCACCTCCAAACACTAAATCACTTGAGAATCTTGTTTGAAAGATTCTGAGTCAGTAGATGTAGGTGGGACTTGAGATGCTGCAGTTCTAATCAAGTTCCCAGATAATGTCCGTGCTGCTGGTCCCCAGATCACTCTTTGAATCGCAAAGGTCTTAAACGATGAATAATGACTAAGTAAAGGAGGGGTGGGGTGAGTACAGGCGGAATAGACAGTATGAAGTAAATCACAGAGGTAAGAAACACTTGAGTGCATGATAAGATTGAAGCACACTGGTGTCCCCAGGCAATTCGAGAGATCATCAATTCCTAAACTGGAGGTGGATGGGAGTATGGTATATTTTAAGTAGAAGGGAATTTATTACATAGGCCGTAGAGCATATCAAAGTAAGCAGGGCAGTCACATGGTAACAACTGCAAATAAGAGCTGGTAGAATCATGAACAAGAAGATAATATGCTAGACTACTCTAAGTAAACCTGCTAACAATGATAATGAGGCCTAATTTTGGCTGTAGCAACAGATTTATTTCAAAGGAAACTGATATGAGAAATGTTTAAGAGATAAAGTAGGTTGATTTTATTTTAACTTATTAATGTAAAAAATCAAGCAAGTTGCTATTTCTTTGCATTCGTTGCCAGCTTGGTGTCTATTCTTAACCTAACAGTAACATATGATCTTGAACAAGACACTTAACCTCTTTTCACACCAAGTTCCACATTTTAAAACAGTAAAGAGTTGATCCCAGAAAACACTGTGGTCTCTTTAAACCCTAAACTTTATAATACTGTGAATTAACTTCATCTCTCATTGAATCATGGAATCATAAAACATATTCTTAAAACTACCACAACACCTGGAATATAAATATACATTGTATGACTAATATTGAATCTACCTAGCCAACAGGTCTTAAAACTTGAAACTTCTAAAATCCTCCCTCTTCTTCACCCATGACGTTCATTACTGAGTCTAGCTGCTTTGTACTTATGTCCTACTGATGATTCTTTGGTTTGTGCCCTTATTATTTTTTAGCTGAATTCCTGCAATAGCACCTTACAAGTTCTCTCTGGCTCTAATCTAATCTCTTTCCAGACACTATCCAAGAAATTGAAGAACTCTGGAGTCAGAAAGACCTGGGCTTAAATGCTAAATCCACTGTTTCATAGTTGTGTGATTGTTAGCAAGCTATTTAACCTCTCTAAACCTGAGTTTCCTTATCTACGAATCATAAGGTTGATATGAAGATTAAATGTTTGTAAAGTGCTTAGCACAGTGCTTAATACACAGTAAGAACTCAATAAATGCTAGTTATTATTTTGAAAGACAAGTCTCATAAAGACTTGAGCAGGTACTTTACAAAAGAGGAAGATCAAATAGCCAATAAAAAATGAAAAGATGTGCTTTTTATTAGTAGTCAGCACAATGCAAATTAATACTTCCATGAGTACAATTAGGTACCCACCGGATCAGCAAATTTTAAGAACTTAAAAACCAAGTATTGGTGAGGATATAGAGCTTCCTATATATTGCTGGTGGAAATATAAATTGAGGCAACCAATTGAGGAAAACATTTGGCATTATTTAGAAAAACTGAATGTGCACATACCCCCAAACTCAGGAGTTCCTTTCCTTGATGTGTATACTAGAGAAGCTCTTATACATGTATATTAGAATCTATGAGCAATAATATATGTGCATAAAAAGTATCATATGTATATTTAATATTATTATATGTAAATGTATTTATTTAACATTTACTTAGTACATAAATAACTCAGGTTATTTTATATATATATATATATATATATATATATATATACACACACACACACACACACACATAAGTAATATAGAAATATTCCAAATGTCTATCATAATAATGGCTAAGTAAATTTGGATATATTCATAGAGTAAAATACTACATAAGTTACATGAATAAACTACATACATCAACATGGAAGAATCTTACAGTGTTTCACAAAATCAGGTGATTAAGAATATATCACTATATACTACTATGATTACAAGATTGAAAACCTACAAAGAAAAGTAAGAGAATAAGCGTGACAAAAGGCAGGGTAATGGTTACCTCTAGCGGGAAAGGAAAAGCATGTGATCTTAAAGGAGCACAAAGGGCTTTCTGGGAGTCTGCTCCTTAATATGAATGGTGGTTATGTGAGGTTTGCTTTATAATTATTCCTTAAACTGCATTTGTTTTATACACTCTTCTAGGTACATGATATTTACTAAAAAATAAATTTCATCATGTCATTCTACTTAAAATCTTTCAAAGCTTCTTCATTTTGGAATAAAATACAAACTCCTTAGCTCTGTTTAAAAGATCCTTCATGATATATCTCCTGTACCCCTCTTCAGCTTTATCTCTACCACCCTCATTTATGCCCCAGCATAGTAAATAGCATCTAGTGCCCCCAAACACCCAGGCTCTCTCAAGTTGCTGGGCCCTTGAAAAATGTTCTCACTGTTCCCCTTCTTCTAGCTAACCTCTTATTGCCCTTAACATTCAGCTAAAATATCACTCCCCCTGGGAAGCCTTCCTTAACAAATCCCCATCCGATCTGTCTTAGACTCTCCTCTGCTGTGCTTCCTTTATCACCCAATGTCTACCCCTTTAATAGCAGTGGATAAGTACCACACTCTTTAGAAATAACTCCCTTTTTTAATGGCATACTTTATCATAAGTGCCACATTCTTTAAACATAGCTCCTTTAAGGCAGGTACTGTCTTTTTGAGCTGTCCCAAGAGCTAAGGATGATATCTACACCATGGATTCTCAATAAATGTTTGCTTAATGAATATATGTTTAAGATGGGGCAATATATGTTTTCTACATCACTGGGAGGCACACATAACTCAAAATATTAAGTTCAGCCATAAGAAATCACCCTTCTTTTAAATTGAAATTGTTGATTACTGGCAATTACATATGATTCTCAGTCATAACAAACACATCTAATACATATTGATTACGCACAGCATAGTGATGACTATTATATCTGCTTTCTCAATATAATTATAAGCAGACTGTAATGAGAATCATGATGTGAAGAAAGTATAGGGTTAATTTCATATAGGGTTAATTTCATCAGTGCTCTGCAGTTATGGGCTATGCATTGATTCATAGGGCAGCCTACATACTCAGAGTTATATAAGCCACTAAACAAATGAAAGAGAGATATTGATCACTAGTTCAAAACAGCTTCTTTTGGAATCTTACAAGCACCACTGTCATACTCTTATTTCTCAAAGATGTTGTTTGACGGATTATAACTAGTTCATCTCTGCTGGAATCTATTTATTATTGCCATTGGTGACTATGAAGCATCAAGTATTTGATTAAAAAATATACTCTGCCTGCGTGTGCTGATATTTTATAAAATAAGAAGATTTTAAAATTATTCCAACTAGCAAAGCAACTGGATCTATTTTTAATACTGTTTTTATTAAGCAAAGAATTTGTAGGCTAAAATGTCCACAAATTGAGCTTTATAAAACTGTGATGTTGATTTCTCTTCCCTTATGTCTAAAGATCTAAATGTTATGTTAATATATATTACATATACCCTATATATACATATATATATTCCTAAAAGGAATTAAGCATTATAATTTAGCTCAGAACCAATTCTTCTACTAGAGAGGATGAATCAGTAAAATATAGAATTATGCTGCAAATAATAAAAGCCACTGAAAATTACTGTTACCCAACTGTTATGCAGCCT
The DNA here is from genome assembly GCF_949774975.1 of Lagenorhynchus albirostris. Classification (NCBI taxonomy): domain Eukaryota; kingdom Metazoa; phylum Chordata; class Mammalia; order Artiodactyla; family Delphinidae; genus Lagenorhynchus; species Lagenorhynchus albirostris. Next base: position 37,252,303 of record NC_083098.1, on the reverse strand, counting down.
CATGAAATTATTCATTGCAGTCACCTTACTTAGGCTGGTATCATCCAGGGTGGTAGCATCATGGTGTTATACGATGCACTTATGCACCTAAAGACCTGTAGCTCCTACATGTGGTATTGATAGCACCACACCATCAGTTAAGCTTTCTGTCCTGTTGACTTTCACTTCTTTAGTTGACATTATTTGGAGCAGTATTTCTTTCCGATCTATACACTAAATCACATGCACTATTTAAATTGGTTACATAGATCACATGTTTCCTGCTAAGGAACATTTTTAAATTTGCAACTCACCACTGCTTGTATGGTTTCTCATCTACAGGAAATGGGTCTAATTCAACAGCTTCTTGCCTGAGTTGCCATAACAAAGATCTGAGATGGTCCTGCTGTTGGTGTTTCTCAAGCTAGCCTAAAATCAAAGCAAAAACACAGCCAAGTTTGATTTTAACATTTCAATAAGAATTTCACCTACATTTAGAAAATCAAAAGACTGCCAAAGACAATGGTTGATGGGTGATGGGACACAGGGGGAGGGAATAAAACATCTCAAGGTAGTTCACTCTGTTCAAATTTATCACAAACACAAGAACTTGGTTGTTACCAACACCAGAATAGTTGGAATTTTACAATCTGAATATAAGCCCAGTTAGTAATTGTTACCTTAGTTGATATGGATTGGTTTTGTGATAGGAGGCACCCTATTCAGCTTCAACTGCGACAGCTCCCTGTTACATGTTTGCACAGTCTGCTTCTCATTTAAAAACAATGGGTTCATTTGGAACAGTGGGTTACAGAGTTATGGCTAAAGGAGGAGAAGTTTGGATATCTCTGAAGTATGTGAAGTAAAATAAAACTACACTGAAGTTGGTCTGAAGCTAGAAAGAGACCTGTTATGTATGTTTTTCCATAATCTGATCTAGTTACAAAAGTAGTTTGTAACTTTGGTCTGTTGCTGTTACTTTTCGACATTATACCGGACCGATTCTCAAAGACTGTTCCAGTTTCCAATGTTCTACCCATTATCAACCCACAGCTTGTGATTTCTAGTTTGGAAAAGTATGGTCACCATGCCCCAAATAAACGTCCTCTCTGCCCCAAATAAGAATCCCTTTCCAGGCCAAGTGTTTACAATTGCTGCTGCTGGAAATCCTCCCACACCACATCTTCCTGCCCTCTCCGCAACAATCCCAGTGTGGCCTACCACCATTTCAGAGGAGGTTAATGTCTTTCTCCTCTGAATTCCTATTATATGTATTGAGTATGGACACTTGATCATATACCATCTTTGTTATTTAACCTCATCACCCTAAATGACTATAAGCTCCCAAATGGCAGAAACTGTGTTACAGTTTCCCAAACTCTTTCACCCATAGTATTTAGAGAACTATGTGCATGGGAGACATTCGTTCAAGGAATATTGATTGTGCCCCTACTATGCACCAGACAGACACAGTCAGTCCCTGACAGAGATTATAATTTAGTAGTGAATACAGGAAGCCCAGGAATAAGCAATTACACACACACACACAAAATGTAGAAAAAATCCTGTTTATTATGGTGCATATGGGGTTTTGGAGTAACTATGGGTTAAAAACATTTCTAAGGAAACTTCAGTCCTTTCTTTTTCCATTCAAAACTTTAATTTCCATTCCTAGGAGCATTAGTTCTATAAGCCTATGGGTTTTACATCTCATAGTCACCAGGGATAAGATCAGTGAGAAAGGCCATAGTGGCTTGTTATGAATCTAAAATGTCAATTCAACTAGAAAATCCTTTATCAAAAATAATCATAAACTTGCAGTCCACTTTTCAAACTAAAAATGTTTCTTTCAGTTTAAGGATTTTCAATATCACCTGAAGTCTCCATTTAGAGTTTCTACCAAGATTCACAATTAGAAATGGAGTTCTCTTCCATTACATAGAGGGGGGAGAAACAGAACCTGAAACATAGAGATTTTCTCATAACTTGGTTATGAGAATATGTACAGATAGGTAAATTTCTGAAAATCCAAGCTCCAATTCTAAATTACAATTTCTCTTTCAATCAATATGCAGCAAGATCTTTTATCTGAATCAGCAGCAGTGTCTCATCTCAGACTTACGTAATGCAACAAATATCTCTAATATGCTAAAAAAAATGTATTTTGTTCTTTATCAATAAGCATCTCCCCCAGTAGTCTATAGGCCCAACTTTTTCCACGAATCCTTGGTCCTCAGAAGAAGGTGTAAGAGATGCAAGCGTGGTATGGTAGGAAGGAAGCACTCAGCCTACAACAAATACAGCATTGTACTCCTTTCTTGTCATTCCTGGACACTTTGTGCCTCTTTTTTGCATAAGTGTTGCAGTGTCCAACCAAAAGCTTAAAAGAGACAGCAAGAGGAAATAGTAGGGGCAACAGAGAAAGAATTTAAAATGTCAATTTGTTACTTCTTATTCTAATTGAAGGAGTCCATTATTCTCATTAGCACCTAGGCAATCATTCAATTTGAACACACCAATTCCATGTAAAGTCTTATAGCTACAAATGTGACCTGCAGCCAGAAGTAGAGCAGGAAGGGAGAGCATCTGCCCTCATGTTTAACAAGAAAAACCCAATTCGTCTTTATCCATCATCAGTATTAAAAGACTTCTCCACTAAGATTCATTTACATAAAGTCACACACACACGCACAAAAAAACCTTTAAATATGGGAGGCTTTCCCTTTAAATATGGGAGGCTTTCCCTTTAAATATGGGAGGCTTTTTCACATGACTTAAATTAGGCAGATTCCTTTTGCTCATGATATTCCTATAGGATACACTAACAAGGGAAATCCTATGAATTTTCCTGTAATTTTAAAATCTACATATATTTTATGGCATCCGCCATCAATTCTCAGTTCATTTTAACCTTGAAAATTATTGACCGTGTATTCTGAAACCATTAAATACTAATAGCTGCAGACGTACCAGACAATGACAGCAAAAACACACTTGGTCCCTCTGGGATCTGTTCATGAGCCCCAGCTTCCAGCGTGGCAAACACACTCCTCCCCACAGCAGATGCTGTTCTGGGGCAGGCAAGCAGGAAGCCGGAAGCAGCTGATTTTTCCCACTCTGCATATCATTTCTTACTGCCCATCATCAAGAATCTTTTTACCAAAACTGTGAAGATTTTATAACACCAGGAGATTGTCAAATTAAAGATTCCTTGCAATAACAAGAGGGAGTGATGTACAAATGAGGAAGCATGAAGACTCTTTAATACCTAAGGTCATACCACCTTTGTCATTGGATTTTCCAGTGCTGTTGTGAAGGAGAGAAAATCCAGTTTGTTTTCTGTGATAAAATAAGATAATCTAGGACTTTATATCAATTTTAAGAGTGAGATCAAGATAGAGGGAATACATACCAGAGACAGCAAAACTGCTACATCCAAACTGTCCGGCCCCAATAATCCAATGGCTCCAAAGTGGAGTCGGAAGCTTGCGAGCTCATTCATGGGCATGAGCATCACTGTCTATATTTATAACACAAAAATTCACCCAAGGCAGAAAATTTACAGAAGCCTCTCTGAGAGAAATGCAGGCCTTTCCTGCAACCATTTTAATACATGGATCAGCATTCTGTGAGGTCTTTCAGGGTCTGACAACTAGCAGACTAGGGACAGAGGGAGAAATTGGATATTGGGTTGGCAATGCCTGGTGCACTTAGACCCAATTTCCTTCAGTCTGAACTGTGACCTGTCCCATAGGACTTAGCCTGACTCTATCCAGTTTGTTCATAAAAGTTATTGTCAACACACCAAAGCAGGCAGGGCTGCTGTAAAGACACTGTCAGGCTCTGCAGCAAAGACAGCCCATGTAAACAACCTTGTGATTGCTTCAGAGCCAACTGCCCTGGGATAAGCCATTCTTTTTCTGTGGTTAAATTACAGGACCCTAGGAAATTATGCCTTTAAGGGGGTAAAAACAGAGACTCAGTCTCTAGACTTAAAGGGAGAGGGAAAAAAGAAATATATATATGTAATTTTCTTTAAATAGCTCTAGTCTTGATTTACTTGAAGATTTTCCAATAAATCACATTTATTTTGCTGCAGGCACAAATACATAAATTCTGCTAAATACATTGCCATGCTCATTTTTGATGATATATCTTCTTCTCCCAAATGAGCTCTGACATTTCTAGGGGACACAGTATCCTAGTACAGAGTACCTGGGAACCATGCCATGAAGAAAAAAAAAAAAACAAATGCTGCCTGCTGTGACTAGATCACTTTCTTAAAGGGACCCCTTACCTATGCAACTGCAGTGCCAATGTTTTATCTCTAACCTGACCCCCATTCTGTGTTCCTCTTCCCAGCCCAAATTTAGCCTAGAGCGTCTCTGCAAGAGTAATGCCATTAGTTTTCCAACTAAAAATACCACTCCTGAACTAAAATATGTAAATATGCCCCAAAATACTTATTTAAGCTACATCTCTCAGGAAGTAAACTTGAATAAGTTAAACTCTGCATATCTTAAAGATGTGATTTTTTAATGTGTTACGGAACCCATGGCATTTCTTAGATCTGGGACTGAGGTCAGCACTTTTAACAAGTACAGCTGTTTCTCATTCTCTCTCTCTCTCTCTCTCTCTCTCTCTTTCTGTCTCTCTGGTTTTCTCTTCCCTTCTGTAGCTCTGCATTAGTCTAAAAATCCCCGGTCACAATAAAAATGCTCCCTCCCACCCTCTGCCAAACCTCACTCCAAACAGAAAGGTTTCAACATGCCCAAGTCTGGGGAGAGATGCTCCACAGAGAAGGAAAGGCTGGTGGCTTCTTGCCTCAGAGGTAGTTCACTTCATTAACCTCCTATCCACCCCATCTCTGCCTCCCTCTTCCATGCTCACTCTCCCACCCCACCAGAAACAATCAATAGACATCACCCCCACCCTCCAAATAAAACAGGTTAGAACCCAGAATGAGCAAAGAGCCACCTACCATTCCGTGCTTGAGAACTACGATCCTGATCCAGCAGTGTTTGCCCCAGAAATCCTCCCTACTTGTTTTTCATTAACCACATTCCAAACTGTAATAAGGAATAGATTCTTTGGAGGTGGGGAAATTGTTTAAAATTAATGATGGACAGGTGATTTCCAAGAAAAGCCAATCCTAAAGTCACTCAAGCCCCTAGGAATTGAGGGTTGAGGAGAAAAAAGGAATAGTGTAAAAATGAAAAAGGAAAGGAAAAAGGTAAGCATATAACAAGCACCAACCACCCCCATAAAAATAAAAAGAGAAGGGGAGGTTTTAAAAAAAGGAGAAGAAGAAGAAGAGTGGCTTGCTGAATCACCCTCTTTCACTGTCTGGAAACCATTGTGCAGCGTGATGCTGCCTGTACCATTGTGGAACCTACCAGAGGAGACAGACAGAGGGCTTGGGGAATGGGGTTGCTATGGCAACCAAAAGGAGCACACGTGACGTCAAAGCCCAGAGAGGTCTAGGGAGGGGTAAGAGGGAGAAAGGAAAAGAGGAAAAAGTCTATGTGCGGCTACAGCTAGTGTTTTCCAATGAAAAGAGGACCAGGTAAAGTGGAAAGGGACAGGGTTCGTTGGCAGCTATTATTAGCAGCTACGACATCAGGCAGCCAGTCTGCACACCCGGGAGCTGCACAACCGGGAGAAACAACCCCACTCCATGCAGCCCTGGCTCAGCACACAGCAGGGCTGAGAAACAAATGCTTGCAGACCAAAACACCATTGGAAATATAGTCAATCTGTGCTTTTCAACTAGCTCAGCTTTTTGCAAACAGCACAAAGAGAGATATGGAGTATCTCTAAATGTCAAAGCAAACAAGAATGTAATAACCTCAGAAGCGAAGTAAGCATTTGGGTCCCACCTGGACTGCAGAGGTCATTTGAACGGCACAATTCCTCTTCTCTGTTTCCTTATCTGTCATAAAAATCCTGAATAAATACCCACTAAACCAAACTCAGCAAACTGATTCTTAGATTGTAATTTGAATGTGGAAAGAAAATACCAATAATTTGAGTTAACAAATGAGGGTTCTTTTTTTTAAAATTGGGATAATTCTTTAGCGAATGGATGCAAATTGCTAGAGTACTATTTGGGACAGATATCTCAATTTTATTTAAGTAATCTGTCCTGTCTTTGTTAGAGTATATTTTTAAGTCTCCATATAGTTTGCTAAATGTTAAATATAGATGTTTAAATATAGATGTCATAGGGCTTCCCTGGTGGCGCAGTGGTTGAGAGTCCGCCTGCCGATGCAGGGGACACGGGTTCGCGTCCCGGTCCGGGAAGATCCCACATGCCACGGAGCGGCTGGGCCCATGAGCCATGGCCACTGAGCCTGCGCGTCCGGAGCCTGTGCTCCGCAACGGGAGAGGCCACAACAGTGAGAGGCCCGCATACCACACACACACACACACACACACACACACACACACACACACACACACACACACACAAATATATATATATATATAGATGTCATAGGTTCTTAAATATAGAATGTTAATCTATAAATATTAGTTTTCTAGAATGAGAGCTCAGAACAGTGGACTACTTCCACTATTCTTTTTTAATTACCAAAATTTTTTAACTGTTTAAAAATATTTTTCTACTTAAGGGAAATTTTCAATACATATATGGCCTAACCAGCCTCAACCCTTGGGCTTCTCAAGTTACATAATTGAATCAAATTCCTTTTTTGCTTAAACAACTTTACAGTAGGTTGTCTGTCAATTGCAACCAAGTAAGACTGAGTTTTATACCACTCTACACTGTGTTTTGGAACTAGCATACTTACGTGAATAAGGAGCTTCTACCACATGTTAACAGAAAGGATACAACATGCAAAAAATATAAACCAAGCAGTGATTGTAGACACTGAAACACATCATAAAACCATGCAGGACCACATCAGGTTTTGTGTTGTTGCTGCTGACATAATTTCATTCAGGAGGGAATCTAGAAAAAAAAGTCTTGCATGAGTTTTCTTTTTCATCCAGTGGATAAGTTTTTGGAGGTTGCTTTGTTCTAATTTCAAGTTCAACAAGAAGCAGGTGAGTATTAACTTTTAGTCTTGGCAATGGGACTACCTACAAGACAACTATGTCTCAAGTAAAAATATGTATTGATTAGCCAAATAACTTTATATAGCACAATGTAATTGGCATTCCAGCTTTTAATTTACTTTATTCTAAGTTTTGATATCAGAAGTCAATTCCCAATAACTGGATATCAGTGAGGAAAAAATTAACTTCAACTCCTCACGTTGCAAACACAAAAATTAATTCAAGATAAATTTTCACTGAAGCATGAAAGCCAAAATCTATAAAGCTATTAGAATAAAATGTATCTTTTAGAAGAAAAAATAGCTTTCTGTTCTTGGAGTAGGCAAAGATTTCTTAGGACACAGAAAGCACTCACCGTAATAGAAAAAAAATAGACTTGATCAAAATTAAAAGCTTCCAAGGTAAACATTAAGAAAATGAATAGACAGCCACGGACTAGAAGGAAATACTCTTGATAAACATATCTGAAAATATTCTTGATATTCACAAACTCTAGATTATATAAAAATATCCTACAATTCAATGATAAAAACAATTTTGTTTAATGGGCAAAAGTCTTGAGCAGGACTTGACAAAGGAAGATATATAAATGGTCAATAAGTACATTAAAAAGTATTCAATGGAATTGGTCATCAGGGAAATGCAAATTAAAACTGCAGTAAATGCCATTTCACACCCACAAAAAATGACTAAAATTGGAAAGACTAACAACACTAATTATTGAGTAGGATACGGAGAAACCAGAACTCTCCTACATTACTAGTGGGAGCATAAAATGGTAAAACTACTTTGGGAAATGGTTTGGTGATTTTTAATGGTAAACATACACCTACAGTATGACAACAAGATAGTCACCTAAGAGAATAGAAACATTTGTCCACCAAAAAAAAGTTATACATCAATGTTTATGCCAGCTTTATTGATAATTGGTAAAAACTGGAAACAACTCAAAGTATAGCAACAGAAGAATGGATAAGCAAACTATGGTATATTCATATAATAGAATACTATTCAGCAATGAAAAAAGAATGACAACTATGAATAGGCTAAAACCATTTACTTTTCTTCTATTAGGTGTTAATTCTTGAAGGCACAAGTGACAGAGTGATAGATGCCAACATTGTACTGGGGTGTATTTTACTATTTAGGGCTTTAATTCTCAGCCTACTCATTTCAGTAATATTTAGATGATTAAAATGTTCTTTTAAATCTATTTTATACACCACAGAAAAAATAATTTCCTAAAATTAGATCATTTAATATGTTAGTTAAAAAAAAATGACACCTAAATAGATCCTACTCCTTACTGGATAAAACCATTTAAAGTCCTCAATGAGAGGATATTACATTTTCAGAATGAACTATGGAAATATGCAACAACATACATGAATCTCAAAAACATGGTATGTGAAGAAAATGAGACAAAAGAGAGTATTTACTATATAAATCCATTTATATAAAGTTCTAGAACAGAACTATTCTATGGTGATAGAAATCAGAACTATGATTGTCTGGGGGAGCCACACAGTTGAGGGAAATTCTATAGTGATGAAACTGTTTGACATCTTGACAGAGGTGTGAGTTATTACATAAATGTAAGCATTTGTCAAAACTCTTCAAAGTCTAGCTCTTAAGACCAGTGTATTCACTCTGTATAAATTAAATAGCTGTTTTTAAAAAATTAAGTCAATTCCCAAGAAGAAATTGCTGAGTGAACAATAAGTTAGAGTTTCTAAACTTGCAAATCTGGTCCTATACCTTGAGTCTTGATTTTTCAAACCCAAGCAGACCCAGCAATAGGAAGGGCTAGACTCAGGGTCACCAGGATCTTAAGAGATACAGCAACCCCACTGAAGTGAGGCAGACAATTGATGGAGGTTTACCTAACAAACAAGAAATGAGAATTCAGACATTAAAAAAGAGATTTTTTCAGAGAAGCCTGGCAAGAACTAGATTCCCAGGTTCCTCTGTAAGGACTATAATTCAATGGCAGGACTCAAGACTGAAGGAAATGAAGGTGCTGAAGACCTGGCTTTACAAACAGTAAATGGCAAAGGACTCGGGAATAAGGGAGCATAAAAGAATCAAGTCAGTGAGATTGGACTGCCAAGTAAGAATTCAATTTCTGAATCTAAGTCTCAAGTTCTTTCATGGGGGGCTAGCATTAAAACCAACTACAGTACTAAGGTCTCTTATCAAAATTGGACCCAGAGTAGAGAGACCAACTAGTCTTCATTTGCCAAGGACTTCCCAGGTTTTAGCAAGTCCCACATCCCAGGAAACCCCTCAGTCTCAGGCAAACCAGGAAGGCTGACCACCCTAGCCCAGAGCCTAGAATGGACTTGAACCCTCAGATGAGAGTTAAAGGTTCCACCTGCAAATAAATTTACAAAAGAAGTCAAAGAGGTCATTATAACAGTGACGCTGCTGAAGAGGAGTGTCACCTAGCTACTCTTTTAACAATTAGATATTTAGGTTATAAATTAGGATGCTGGTAAGAGGATACAAATGATTTGATAAACACAAGCAAAATTATAAATGAACTGAGGAGTGAATGAATTTGAGGGGAATTCAGGGAGTCAATATTGACTCAGATTCACTATCATTTCAACATATATAATAATGTCTTCTCTCAGAAAGTCAGCCATGTATCTTTCATGATGTTTCCACCTGGGAAACACTTGTCCTTTGCAAAACAATTCCACAATTTAAAACTTTCAGAAACAGTATCTCCCTTTTGGAAAGTCATATTGCACATTACTAAATTAAAAGCACTGAGAAACCTTGAGGTTAAAAAAAACTATTTAAATTTCTTAAAATTAAATCAAAATTTATATCTCAAAATAACTTCCACAATGCAATTTTTAATTAATATCTTGTATCATTCTACTTGGATAAGAAACACATAACTAACAGTTTACCATGGTCATAATAATCTTCAGTGTAGTGAACTTAAAATATCAATGGTTCCTCATATAATCTGATTTCATTTCTGGGTATTTAATTGAAGAAAACAAAAACACTAACTTGAAAAGATATATGCATTCCCATGTTCGTTGCAGCATTATTTATGATAGCCAAGATATGGAAGCAACCTAAGTGTCCACTGATATGTGAATGGATAAAGAAGGCATGATATATATATATACACAGTGGAATATTATTCAGCCATAAAAAGAATGAAATCTTGCCATTTGTGACAACACGGATGGACCTTGAAGGCATTATGCTAAGTGAAATGAGTTAGACAGAGAAAATACATATGATCTCACTTATATGTGGAATCTAAAACAAGCAAATAAAAAAGCTCATAGATAACAGAGACTAGATTGGTGGTTGCCAAAGGCAGGGGGGATGGGTGAAATGGGTGAAGGAGATCAAAACATACAAGCTTCTAGTTATAAAATAAATAAGTCATGGGGGATGTAATATACTGCCTAGAAACTATAGTTAATAATACCATATTGCATATTTGAGAGTTGCTGAGAGAGTAAATCTTAAAAGTGATCATCACAAGAAAAAAAATTCTGTAACTATGTATGGTGACAGATGCTTGCTGCATTTATTGTGATCATTTCACAATATATTCAAGTGTCAAATCATTGTTGTACACCCAAAATTAATGTAATGTTGTAAGTTATACTCAATAAAAAATAAAATTAAATTAAATCTAATGATTTTAAAAAGAATAAATTTTGTGACCTTTCAATGTCACAGAAAGAGAAGGAATCTACTTCTGCACTCCCTTTCCTTTTTAATTAACAGACTTTATTTTTTTAGAGTAGTTTTAGGTGTACAAGAAGATTGAACAGAGAATTCCCATATACCAGCTTCCCTCCCCACAGTTTCCCCTATTATTAACATCTTGCATCAGTGTGGTAAATTTGTTACAATTGATGAACCAATATTAATACATTATCATTAACAAAACCCATAGTTTATATTAGGGTTCACTGTCTTGCACAGTTCTACAGGTTTTGACAAATGTATAATGTCATGTTGCACTCACTTATAATTTTCTTCTTGCTTAGGAGTCAATTTTACATTCGGGAAACAACTGTGTTCACATCAAAAGAAAGTAGATAAAATTGGTCCACTGAAAGTTTTTCCTAGTGGACAGAGCACTATTGTTACAATTCAGTGGCAGAAAATGTATTTTGAACCAACTTTTATTACTTTTATTAAGCTTATAAAAGCATTGATTTTTTTTCACTGGCAACACCCATAACTAGCTAAATTATATCCCTTTTTGGTTAAACATACTTTGATTATAAATGCAGAATATCTGCTGCTTGGAAAACGGTAGCTTTTCAGTAGCCTGGTAGACTTTTTTGATTATGGGGGGATGGAATTCTATTTAAAAATAATATCAAAGTATCTTAAACTTCCTCAGGTAGCAACAGTTTAAAAAATCTAATTAGAGGGTTTCCCTTCCCTGGTGGCGCAGTGGTTGAGAGTCCGCCTGCCGATGCAGGGGATGTGGGTTTGTGTCCCAGTCCGGGAAGATCCCACATGCCCTGGAGCGGCTGCGCCCGTGAGCCATGGCCGCTGAGCCTGTGCGTCCAGAGCCTGTGCTCCGCAACGGGAGAGGCCACAACAGTGAGAGGCCCGTGTACCGCAAAAAAAAAAAAAAAAAATCTAATTAGAGTATTTGTCTTTTGAACAATCATGCTAATAGAAAATTGCCTTTTCTTAGATCCCAGCAGAAGCTGGTGTGTGAGATAAACAGTTATTCTTGCCATACATCCTCAGGTTTATCCACACTTCAATCCATGTACATCTGCAACAATTTCAATTTTCCTTATCCTTGGCTTTGCTGCAGTGCCCAGAGGCATGACAGAAGCATGGAGATACCATAGATCATATTTGAATCTGGCCTAGAAATTCAACTTCTTACAACTTTGCAGCAATTCGTATCTTCATTAAAAGGACTATTCTTTTTTTTTTCAGCTTTATTGAGGTATAGTTGACAAATAAAATTATAAGATATTTAAGGTGTACAACGTGATGACTTGATGTACGCATACATTGTGAAAGGATTCTCCCCATTGAATTAAAACTATCCATCAGCTCACATACCATATTTACCATTTTTTTTTTTTAGTGAGAACATTTAAGATCTACTCTCAGCAAATTTCAACTATACAATACAGTGTTATACACTACAGTCAGCATGTTATACATTAGATCCTCAGAACTTACTCATCTTATTACTGAAAGTACGTATCCTTTGACCAACCTCTCCCTATTTTCTCCACCCACCCCCAGCCCCTGGAAACCACTTTTCTACACTGTTTCTATAAGTTCAATTTTTTTCAAGCTCCACATATAGGTGATATCATGCAGTATTTGTCTTTCTCTGCCTGGCTTACTTCACTTAGCATAATGCCCTCAAGGTCCATCTGTGTTGTTGTACATGGCAGGATTTCTAAAAGGGCTGTTCTCCACTGACTCTGACTTGCCACCACAGTGCTCAGAAGGTAAACAGCCACTGAGGCAGACCAAGAGACAAAATACAAGCCCAAATTTTTGTAATTAAATTTAAGATAAAAGGTTAATAATATCCTTTTTATAGATATAGATCCTCTTCACCACTAAATGAAATTTCCGAATATTAGAGAGCCTATTTTTAAACACTGATGTGAGAAGATTTTTTTAATCACCAAATTAGTGAATTCTGGGTCTGTGCAATAGAACAATAGGCTACATAATAGTAATGCATAGTGATAGTATCTTAACAATCAAAAGAACGGTAATCAGAGTTAATAATATAATACAGGATTTGATATATTTGGTCTTATATTTTTAAACCAAAAAATCATCAGCATTAACTTGTATATACAGCTTACGCCTGCAAGACTTTCAAATTATTAACCAAAAACTTCTGTGTATACTAACCATGCCATTTAACCTTTATTGGAATGTTATACTCAAGAGGAAGACAGGGAAATAGGAATCCAATTTTGAAAATTATCTTAATTTACAAAGATATAGCAATGATGATAGTATACATTCAATGAAAGTCTTGTGTATGTACAGGAAATTTTTAAAATTATAAAACAAAGTATAAATACTTTTAAAGCTTATTTGGAATACTGGATAGTGGAAAGAGTATTGGACTCAGCAACAGATTCTGTTTAAATCTATTGTTCAAATAGCTATCCTGTTTCCTGTCTGTGTGACTTGTACAGACCACATAGCCTCTCCATTTCTTTTTTTTTTTTTAATCTGCTTTATTTATTTATTTATTTTGTGGTACGCGGGCCTCTCACTGCTGTGGCCTCTCCCGTTGCGGAGCACAGGCTCCGGACGCGCAGGCTCAGCGGCCATGGCTCACGGGCCCAGCCGCTCCGTGGCATGTGGGATCCTCCCGTACCAGAGCACGAACCCGTGTCCCCTGCATCGGCAGATGGACTCCCAACCGCTGCGCCACCAGGGAAGCCCGCCTCTCCCTTTCTTAATTTAAACATCGACATAATGGGTGTAATAACTTTGGCTTCACAGAATTTTTGTGAGAATCAAATTAAATGACATATATGACAGTGCCTGGCACAACCGTTGGCACATGACAGTCAATCAATATTCAACTGAATCCATCTGCAGTAAGAAAGATGTAACACACACTTAAATTTAAATTTCCTGTTATGACTTTGTAAGCTATGAACACTGTGCAGTGCCCCAGAAGCATTCATCTTCTATTGCTTGATAATGTTCTTAAAGTAGATACACATGAGGAGGTGCAATTGATCGTATGCTTCTCTGCAGTGTTGAAGCAGCACTATGGAACTAATAATAAACTTGAAGGAATTTGAGCCAACCTGCCAGTCTACACTTGAGAAAGTATTCAGGACATCAGCAAGCCTCCCTGAAAATTTCCCGGAGAAAATTCAGCTACTTGGTCAGCAGATATTCAGAGATATACTCTTTCAAATATATAAAGAAATAGAGAACCAGATCAAGAAAACTAAGCAAAAAAAAAAAATAGTATAGCTGTTGGAATTGCGTGACATTCTTACAATTTAATTAAAATCAATTCAGTTAGCAAATCACTGAGTAGCATATAAGTACAAAACACTGTGCTGGAGATTTGAAAAAGAAGGCCAAGACATGGTGACATTAAAAAGAAGCTCATGATCTTATTGCAGAGTCAAGACTGGCCCACTAGAGAAAAAAATCTCTAATAAGTCCTTAAGCATAGGATAAAAAAATGAAGTCTCTAGCTCAGAGAGGGAAGACCTCAACATGGGCATCCATGCTGAAAACATGGACCTTAAATCCTGTATATGTTGAGAAGAAGCACGGTCCAATAAAAATGGAGATCTAAGTTCTAGTTCCACTATGACTGACAACCCAGAAGATGTTGGGCAGGCAGGTGTTCTCTAGATTTCAGTTTCTTCAACTGTAAAATATGGGGTCTAGATTACATGATAATTATAGTTCTGTAACATAATGGAAGAGAGAGCCTTAAGATGATTCTTGAGCACTGAATAGAATTTGGACAGTTGCAGATTTAAGGAGAATGAATTTAAAAGTGAGGGAAAACATATCATGTTTGGATGAGAGTAAAGAGATAATACTTCCCTAGTTGAAGGGAGCAGGAAAGTAGCAGGAGAAATGGAAAATCTTCAACCAGATTGTCTATGGGGCAAAAGATGCAAACCACACATTTATATTATAAATGAAAATGTAAGGCAGAGAGAACAGGATACATGGCTGAAGTCAGTTCTGGCTTTTTTGAGTCATTTAATAAATATTACTTGACAATGATAAAGTCATAGTTGCTATCATTTTTATCACTGTTATCACCAATATCATCACAAACATCTTTACTGTAATACTAGCTACTATCTTTTGAGAACACACTCTGTCCCAGGCACTAGGCTAGATTTACAGACATCAGCTCCAAACTCATAGCATTTCTTGATCAATATTTCACTAATATTTATTGATCATCCACTGTGTGCTTGGGCCTATGCTACATGACCACAGTCCTCACTACTGTCCCATCAGGTAGGTAGGATTATTACCCCTACATTATAGATAAGAAAACTAAGACTTAGAGTTTAAGTCAATTTGTCCAGGATCACACAGCTAATAACTAGATGCACCAGAATTTAAATACATGCATATCTGACTGAAGTTCCTACATTGAGAGATTAAGGGGGAAAATGCTAGTGAGCTTAAATTATAAAAGTAGTATCCTCCAATGAGGATACTACACATTCAAAATGGGAGCACTAATCATGTCCTTTTGTTATTGTTGCCTTGTGTAGTACATATGGAAAACTGGCACTCAGGGCAATACAACCTGTGAGCAGAAGCAGAGAAATCCCCAAGAAGGAAGGCAGAAGAAGCCTTTCAAGGATGTAGTGTAACAGTGTAACACAGCTTTTTAAAAATATGATATGACTGTGAACTACTGAGAAACAGCAGCAGCTAATAGAACACCTGGTGTTCCTCTGTAAGGAACATGACTGCTCTTTTTTCAGCAAAGATTTTAGGCGCAGTGCGAATCTAAGAGACAAAATTTCAATCTCTTCAAATAGCTACAGTTCCTAAACTGAAAACCCATTTCCTATATACAGTGTAGAAAACATACTGGCAGAAGTCTCTCAAACACAGCTGTATACTTTGATTGAAGACATCATTTATAGAAATGAAATGCCATGGTGTTATGAATGCATGTATACACAAAGACAAACAAGTATTCATTCAATCAGTAAACAGTCACTGAACATCTACTATACATGGTAAAGACAAAACTTGTTCAGATATTGCTTCTGCTCTTTCAAGGAGGTCAGTGTTTTACTAGGCATGGATTTAAATAATCATACAGCAAGGTTTTTTAATTGCTAAATCATTAGAGCAGTGGGAATAAACCAATATAAGTTTGGAAAAAGGAGAGTTTTTAGCTGGGGTGATCAGGGAAGCCTTAGAAATGCACACTGAAATAACAGAAAATATATATATTGTTCTCTGCCTCTCCCCCATCTCCCACCCTGTTCCTGGCATGAGTTTCTAAAATTCTTATAATTTCCTAAGTGATCAGAACACTGGGAGCATCTTTTGTTCTAATATTTGGTCTTTGAACCTGGTTCCTGACACAGGGCTCCTAAAGTCCTTGTAATTCCTGGGTATTAGGAGAGAGCATCTTTTGTTCTAATGAGGAAACTCTTAGTGAGCTCCTGGATAGTTTGGGGATGTGGGCTGGTCACCAGAAAGATTGAGCCATAATTAGAAGTTTGGAACTTTCAGCACCATCCCCCCATACCCCAGGAAGGGGAGAGGAGCTGGATATTAAGCTAATGATCAGTCATGCCTATGTGATGAAGCTCCATAAAAAATCCCAGAAGTATGGAATTCAGAGAGCTTCCACTTACTGATAAACATAAATGTTTCCCTTGAATTCTGTGAGTTGTTCTAGCAAATGACTGAATACAAGGAGAGGTTCTTGGAAACCTCTGATTTGTAGCCAAGTTGGACAGACGTTGTGGGTAACCTGGGGACCTACTACTTGTGATTGGTAGCTGAAGTGGAGGGAAGTCTTGTGGGACTTAGCCCTAATCAGTGGGCTCTGCACTAACTCCAGTTAGTGTCAGAATCAAACTGAATTGCAGGCTGGTGTCAGAGAATTGCTTGTCTGAGGGAAAAATCCACACGTTATCAGAAGTGACACCAGTGCCACACTGGTCAGGGTCACAGAGTTACACCAGTGACTCATAAAGTGTTATGAGTATGAGTAGAGAAAAATAGAAGTAAGTTTTCCTTTACACACACATACACACAACACATACACACATGCATGCACACACACACATACACACAACACACATATACACACAACACATACATACATATACACAACATACACACAACACATACAACATACACACAGCATACACACATGCATGCACACACATACAACACACATACAACATGCACACACACATACACAAAACACACAACACACACACATACCATAGTCAGTAATATAATTTGTGGGAAACTCCTAGGAATGTAGAGAAGGAACTAGCTTATAGTAATGAAGAGACCACTGACTAAAGATATATGTAACACAAATAGGAATACTTTAAACACAGAAATGGGCCAGGTGACTCATTGTCACAAATAACACCAAGAGACTGCAACAGCTTCTAGTGATGAATTTGGGAGAGATGAATCACAAATGAAGCCTGAGTTACAAAACATATAAAAATTCAGAGGAAACTAGATTCAATTTGCAAGAAATGTAACAGTCCAGTAGAAAATACTCTCTCAATCCATCGTGTTAAGTATCCCCTTACCTTCTGTGTGAACCTCTCACAATTTTCTGTAATGAATTCTGTGAACTTATTGTCAATCTAACACAGTGGATAGAAGTACAAATTAATTGCCTCAGACTCACAACAGTTTAACAGAAAATAATATCTTCAGTGTGCCAAGCATTGTGCTATGGCCTTTCACACTTATTCTATTCTGGGCATTATCCCATTCTACTGATGAAACTAATCACACTCATTTGGTAGAAAGAACTGAGATTTGCCAACTCGAACTCCAGTAATCATTTAAAATAAAGGAAAAGATTCCAAAATAAAGGGAATTATTCCCTTTTTTTCCTCCTTAGATAGTCTCAAGACTTATCTTTGGGTCTAGTCAGATAGTATTATGGAATATATTTATCTTTTTTACTCCCAACTCAAAATCTGGTCAAAATATATTCCATAATATCAAAAAACACACACATAGCACCCCTAAATAAGACATTATTTTATCTAAGTGAATAACATAAGAGTATCCTGATTTTTCCACTTGGAAATGGAGGCATCATGAAATTGAGGTCTAAAGCTAAGTAAACACTTGTAAAACCCAACAAAAAGTTTCCTAAAATATGAGGATTCCAATTCACCATATTCAGACTTCATGAGAAAGGAACTATGACAGTTCAAAATTTTTGTCTAAAGCACATGTGTAAGTTGGCTGTTAAGATTACATCCTCAACTAGACTGAGAGCCTGTCTCAGACATCCCATCATCCACAACAGCTAATATAGAGCTTGGTAAAAAAGAAATAGGAAGAAATCATACTTATGTAAGGACATAAATAATCAATCATATCCTTTTTAAGATAGTTGCCTAAAGTTCCTAGCATTTGATATTCTAAGAACCAACCATTCACTAACCCAAGGCTAATTCAGAATCGCTCGAACAAGTATTTTGCAGAGGATCACATTCTGCCATGTCTTTTGAAAACAGAGAAAATCATTTAAGTTCAACATAATTGAACCACTAGAGTGAAGATCACTCCATTCTACAGCTTGCAACCACAAGAGACAAACATCCTGTGGGAAATCCTTCTCTTAGATTCCTCCTGACCCTTGCTGGGGGTTTCTGCTCCAGAGTAGCCCATCAAAGGCAATGAGAAACATGATGGCTTTATAAGCAGGCACCCATTTCCAAGGCTGAATGTCCAGCATGTCATGGATAACTAAAGACCTTGGACTCATCAAAAATTCTACAGCAGCCAGTCATTCCCTGTGAGGTAGCTATCTTTAAGAGATTGAGGAGGACTTTGATGAAGCTTCTCCACTTCCTAAGAACTGTCTTCCCATCAGGTTAGCACTAGCACTGTGATAGTGAAGGCCATCCATGTTCTCCTTGATTTAAGGCAACTCTTGCACAGATCTCTGAAGACAGATGTTCATAGCTGCAACAGCTTCCAGGAGAGCTCTGTTACTCCACTACATCCTGCAGAGAAGCTGACCTATAGCAATGAGCATAGTGATCAACTACAGCCACCAACAGAGCCTCCTAATGAGCTTCTGCTGTCAGGAGTTTGCAATTGAGTTTCAGACCTTGGTTAAAGAGGAACAGAGCCTGAAAGACTAGATGATCTAAAATCTTACTGGGAGGAGGAAGGAGTGTTTATCTCAGAGTGTACGTTTCATAAGGGCAGGAATGTTTTCTGTCTACTTATGGCTATATCCACCATACCAAAAGTTCCTGGAAAACACTTAATGCACCTTTGTTAAAGGAATGAAAAATAATGAATCAGTGAATCAATAAGACAATCAAGTATGAACAATATAAGGAGCAAGTGTTTCGCAGTTTCTGTCATGGATTGAATTGTGTCCCCTCAAAAAGATATGTTGAAGGGCTTCCCTGGTGGCGCAGTGGTTGAGAGTCTGCCTGCTGATGCAGGGGACGTGGGTTCATGCCCTGGTCCGGGAAGATCTCACATGCCGTGGAGCGGCTGGGCCCGTGAGCCATGGCCGTTGAGCCTGCGTGTCTGGAGCCTGTGCTCCGCAACGGGAGAGGCCACAGCAGTGAGACACCTGCGCACCACAAAAAAAAAAAAAAAAAAAAAAAAGATATGTTGAAGTCCTAACCTCTCAGTACCTTAGAATGTGATGTTATTTGGAAATAGACTCCAAATGATTTGCAGATGTAATTAGTTAAGATGAGGTCATACAGGAGTAGAATGACCTTCAAATCCAATACAGTGTGGGCCCTTAATCCATTAAGAACAAGGTGTCCTTACAAAAAGGAGAAATTTGTACACAGACAGACATGCATTGACATGTTACCAAATCAGGTCCACTCAACAAGTCAATATTCCATAGAGAGACAAATGTTGGTAAAAAGGAAAGGTGCTTTTAATCAGAATGCCGGCAATCTGGGGAGATGGTGGACTCAGTGTCCCCCAAAATCACCTCCGAATATTCTGCTTGGCAATGAAAGTTTTAAAGAGAAGAAGGGAAGTCATCTCAGTTCATCACTGAGATGGGGGGCCAGAGCCATCACCATCTGCCACTGTGTGCAGGCTCCTCGACTTCTTGTGATCTTCCTCTAGGTGTTATTCACAGGTTGGTCACACAGTTTGTTCATGAGATTACTGAAGGGAAGAGATCTGGTCATCTGTTAATTACTTATTCTTCATTTCTACTTCATTGATCTACAGAAAGAACTGAAAAGTTAGGCAAGGTATTGTGTGATTACAAGATTTGAAAGGTGTGCTAGGGCCGGAGATGTATAGAGCTTGGGGGTGACTGGTTTAAGGTTAGTGACAAGACAAAAGGGTGCCTCCTGCAGAGAGCTCTTTCCTGCAAAAATTTTCTTCCTGCCAAACGCTGCTCATAAATCCCCACTTGTCAGAACATCATTCCATTTCTTTGGGATCATGGGCAAAGGTCCGTCTTCTGTAACTTCTTCATACTAACATAGGGCGCTGTATTCTCAGAGTTGAAGATATCAACTTGTGTCTGTAGCATCTCTTTGCTGACAGTTGTACTTGCCCATTTACATATATAGGCAGAACAAGCTACAATTATTTTGATGCCCACAAAGACATAGATTACTCTAAGCAATAGTGTTAATCCCATTCTCTTAAGGTCAGTTCCTGGAACTATGCCAGCCATAGACTGAGTATTGCTCAAGAAGGAGCAGTTTATGTCATGGCTGCAGTCTGTTCATCATGCAGTTAGCTTTTTCCCTCTGGTGGCAGTTACAGTATCTATAAAACAACTCAGGAATATACATCAGACATTATTGTCCTAATCATTAGCTGCTTGAGCCTGCTTTTTTGTGACTCAGGGAGGCCTGGGAGACTACAGCTTTTCTGTAAACAAGAAGCAAGAGACATGGAAGGGTCTTTGTACTTGGGGTGGGGGGCGTGCTCAGGGTTCTGCTCAGTTTTAGAAGGAAGATGATGTGAAATGGCTCTGGGAAAATATGGCTATCTACAAGCCAAGGAGAGAGGCCTGGAATAGACTCTTTCCTCACAACCTCAGAAGGAACCAGTCCTGCCAGCACCTTGATTTTGGACTTCTAGCTCCAAAACCATGAGACAATAAATTTCTATTGCTTAAACCACTCAATTTGTGGTGTTTTGCTACAGCAGCCCTAGCAAAACTAAACAATCTTCCAGCTTCTCTTCCTGCTCCCATAGTCTATTCTCCCCGGAGCAACCACAGTGATCAATTATACCATGTCTCTTCCCCAGGCAAAACACACAATTGCTTCCACCACACTGAGAATAAAATGCAAATTCTTTATAGTGGCCTATCAGGCTCTGACTACTGGAAGCCTCACTGACTTTATTCTCTGCCCTTCTCTCCTTAGCTCCTTTCTCCCTCCAGCCAGCACTGGCCTCTTTGCTGTTTTTCAAAAAAGTCAAGAATGCTTCCTCCTCATGGCTTTCGCACTTGTTGCTCCTCTCTAAAACTCTCTTCCTTAATGTGTGCATTATCTGTACCTCAATTCATTCAGAACTCATGGAAAGGGCTTCTAGGAGGACTTTTTGGCAAGCCTCTCTAAAATAGCCACCCACATCACCTCTATCCTTTATCTGGTGGCTGTGTTTTTCTCTACAGCAGTTACCCCTTCCTGATATAGTAAATGTTTATGTGTTCATTTTCTGTCTTCCTCTCTAAAATGTATGAGGATGTGGACAATGTTTTGTTTACTGGTATAGCCTCAGCATCCAGAACAATGCCTGACACATAGTAGGTACACTAGATAAATATTTGGTGAATTGCTGAGTGCAACAATCTTACACATTTGCTCTGACATCCTTGAAAATGCTACAAAAAGCAGATACCATTCAGTCATTAAACATCTATTTGGCACTTCTTTTGTACCAGGGACTGGAATAGGCACAAGAGAGATACATATAAATCTGTCATGGACCCAGCCCTCAAGAAGCTTTTAAGCATGAGAAGAATGTAACCATATTCCATGAATTAAAAGGAGAAAACAGTCAGTTCTACCTTACAGGTAAGAAAGTCTTCATAGAGTAAGTAACAAGTAAATGTAGGCTTAAAAGAACTTTCCATAAAAAAGAGGCAACAGAAGTAGACCTTCAAGATGGCAGAAGAGTAAGATGTGGAGATCACCTTCCTCCCCACAAATACATCAAAAAACATCAAAAATACATCTACATGTGGAACAACTCCTACAGAACACCTACTGAACACTGGCAGAAGACCTCAGACTTCCCAAAAGGCCAGAAAATCCCCATGTACCTGGAAGCCTGAGGGTAACCTACACACAGAGGAGGGGCCAAAACCAAAGCTGAACCCCAGGAGCTGTGCGAACAAAGAAGAGAAAGGGAAATTTCTTCGTGCTGCCTCAGGAAGAGTGGATTAAATCCCCACAATCAACTTGAGGTACCCTGCATCTGTGGAATACCTGAACACATAACAAATCAACCCAAAATTGAGGCAGTGGACTTTGGGAGCAACTGTAGACTTGGGGTTTGCTGCCTGCAACTGACTTATTTCTGATTTTTATGTTTATCTTACTATAGATTTTAGCGCTTGTTATCATTGATGAATTCGTTTATTGGTTTGGTTGCTCTCTTCTTTTTCTTTTTTTTATTACTTTCTTATTTTTTTATTTTAATTATTTTTTTTAATTATTGTTTTTTCTTTCTTTTCTCTGCCTTTTCTTCTGAGCTGTATGGCTGACAGGGTCTTGGTGTGCTGGCATGATGTCAGTCCTGAGCCACTGAAGTGGGAGAGCTGAGTTCAGGACATAGGACCACCAGAGTCCTCCTGGAACCATGTAATATCAATCAGCGAGAGCTCTCGCAGAGACTTCTTTCTCAACACTAAAACTGAGCTCCACCTAATGGCCAGCAAGCTCCATGGCTGGACATCCCATGACAAACAACTAGCAAGGCAGGAACACAAACCCACCCATTAGCAGAGAGGCTGCCTAAACTCATAATAAGTCCACAGACACCCCAAAACACACCACTGATGCAGCCCTAACCACCAGAAAGACAAGATCCAGCCCCACCCACCAGAACACAGGCACCAGTTCCCTTCACCAGGAAGCCTACACAACTCACTGAAACGGGGCAGACACCAAAAATAACAGGAACTATGAACCTACAGCCTATCAAAATGAGACCCCAAACACAGTAAGTTAAGCAAAATGAGAGGACAGAGAAATATGCAGCACATGAAGGAGCAAGGTAAAAATCCACCAGACCAAACTAATGAGGAGGAAATAGGCAGTCAACCTGAAAGAATTCAGAGTAATGATAGTGAAGATGATCCAAAATCTTGGAAATAGAATGGAGATAATACAAGAAACGTTTTAAAAGGACCTAGAAGAACTAAAGAGCAAACAAACAATGATGAACAACAAAATAAAGGGAATTTAAAATTCTCTAGAAGGAATCAATAGCAGAATAACTGAGGCAGAAGAACAGACAAGTGACCTGGAAGATAAAATAGTGGAAATAACTACCACAGAGCAGAATAAAGAAAAAAGAATGAAAAGAATTGAGGACAGTCTCAGAGACCTCTGGGACAATATTAAATGCACATTTGAAATATAGGGGTCTCATAAGAAGAGAAAAAGAAAGGGACTGAGAAAATATTTGAAGAGATTATATTTGAAAACTTCCCTAACTTGGGAAAGGAAGTAGTCAGTCAAGTCAAGGAAGTGCAGAGAGTCCCATACAGGATAAATCCAAGGAGAACCATGTCAAGACACATATTAATCAAACTATCAAAAATTAAATACAAAGAAGAAATTTTAAAAGCAGCAAGGGAAAAGCAACAAATAACATACAAGGGAATCCCAGAAAGGTAAACAGCTGAGCTTTCAGCAGAAACTCTAAAAGGAGAAGGGAGGTGGCAGGACATATTTAAAGTGATGAAAGGGAAAAATTTACAACCAAGATTACTCTACCCAGCATATATCTCATTTAAATTTGACAGAGAAATTAAAACCTTTACAGACAACCAAAAGCTAAGACAATTCAGCACCACCAAGCCAGCTTTACAACAAATGCTAGAGGAACTTCTCTAGGCAGGAAATACAAGAGAAGGAAAACACCTACAAAAACAAATCCAAAGAAATTAAGAAAATGGTAATAGGAACATACGTACCAATAATTACCTTAAACGTAAATGGATTAAATTCTACAACCAAAAGACATAGACTAGCTGAATGGATACAAAAACAAGAACTATATATATGCTGTCTACAAGAGACCCACTTCAGACCTAGGAACACATACAGACTGAAAGTGAGGGGATGGAAAAAGATAGTCCATGTAAATGGAAATCAAAAGAAAACTGGAGTAGCTATTCTCATATCAGACAAAATAGGCTTTATAATAAAGACTATTAGAAGAGACAAAGAAGGACAGTACATAATGATCAAAGGATCAACCCAAGACAAAGATATAACAATTGTAAATGTTTATGCACCAAACACAGGAGCAACTCAACACATAAGGCAAATGCTAACAGCCATAATAGGGGAAATCAACAGTAACACATTCATAGTATAGGACTTTAACAACCACTTTCACCAATGCACAGATCATCCAAAATGAAAATAAATAAGGAAACACAAGATTTAAATGATACATTAAACAAGATGGACTTAATTGATATTTATAGGACATTCCATTCAAAAACAACAGAATACACTTTCTGCTCAAGTGCTCATGGAACATTCTCCAGGATAAATCATATCGTGAGTTACAAATCAAGCCTTGGTAAATTTAAGAAAACTGAAATCGTATCAAGTATCTTTTCCAACACCAACACTCTGAGACTAGATATCAATTACAGGAAAAAATCTGTACAAACTACAAACACATGGAGGCTAAACAGTACACTGCTAAATAACCAAGAGATCACTGCAGAAATCAAAGAGGAAATCAAAAAATACCTAGAAACAAATGACAGTGAAAACACAGCAACCCAAAACCTTTGGGATGCAGCAAAAGCAGTTCTAAGAGAGAAGTTTATAGCAAATAAAATACTACCACAAGAAACAAGAAAAATCTCAACTAAACAACCTAAACTTACACCTAAAAGAGAAGAACAAAAAAATGCCAAAGTTAGCAGAAGGAAAGAAATCATAAAGATCAGATCAGAAATAAATGAAAAAAAATGAAGCAAACAATAGTAAAGATCAAGAAAACTAAAAGCTGGTTCTTTGAGATGATAAACAAAATTGATAAGCCACTAGCCAGACTCATCAAGAAAAAAAGGGAGAAGACTTAAACCAACAGAATTAGAAATGAGAAAGAAGAAGTAACAACTGACCCCACAGAAATACAAAGGATCATGAGTAATTACTACAAGCAACTATATGCCAATAAAATGGACAACCTGAAAGAAATGGACAAATTCTTAGAAAAGGACAACGTTCCAAAACTGAACCAGGAAGAAACAGAAATTGTAAACAGGCCAATCACAAGCACAGAAATTGATAATGTGATTAAAAATCTTCCAACAAACAAAAGCCCAGACAGATGGCTTCACAGTCAAATTCTATCAAACATTTAGAGAAGAGCTAACACTACCCTTCTCAACTCCTACAAAATATAGCAGAGGGAGGAACACTCCCAAACTCATTCTACAAAGCCACCACCACCCTGATACCAAAACCGGACAAAGATGTCACAAAAAAAGAAAACTACAGGCCAACTTCACTGATGAACATAGATGCAAAAATCCTCAACAAAATACTAGCAAACAGAATCCAACAGCAAATTAAAAGGATCATACACCATGATCAAGTGGGGTTTATCCCAGGAATGCAAGGATTCTTCAATATATGCAAATCAATCAATGTGATATGCCATATTAACAAACTGAAGGATAAAAACCGTATGATTGCAAGAAGGAAGAGATATGGGGACATACGTACATGTATAAGTGATTCACTTTGTTATAAAGCAGAAACTAACACACCATTGTAAAGCAATTATACTCCAAAAAAGATATTTAAAAAAAAAAACATATGATCACCTCAATAGATGCAGAAAAAGCTTTTGACAAAATTCAACACCTATTTATGAAAAAATACTCTACAGAAAGTAGGCATAGAGGGAAGCTACATCAACATAATAAAGGCCACATATGACAAACCCACAGCCAACATCGTTCTCAGTGGTGAAAAACTGAAACCATTTTCTCTAAAATCAGGAACAAGACAAGGATGAACACTCTCACCACTAGTATTCAACATAGTTTTGGAAGTTTTAGCCACAGCAATCAGAGAAGAAAAGGAAATAAAAGGAATCCAAACCAGGGGCTTCCCTGGTGGCGCAGTGGTTGAGAGTCCGCTTGCTGATGCAGGGGACATGGGTTCGTGCCCCGGTCCAGGAAGATCCCACATGCCGCAGAGCGGCTAGGCCCGTGAGCCATGGCTGCTGCACCTGCACATCCAGAGCCTGTGCTCCGCAACGGGAGAGGCCACAACAGTGAGAGGCCCGCATACCACAAAAAAAAAAAAAAAAAAAAAAATCCAACTCAGAAAAGAAGTAAAATTGTCAGTGTTTGCAGATGACATGATACTATACATAGAGAATTCTAAAGATGCTACCAGAAAACTACTAGAGTTAATCAATGAATTAGGTAAATTAGCAGGATACAAAACTACTACACAGAAATCTCTTGCATTCCTATACACTAACGATGAAAAATCTGAAAGAGAAATTAAGGAAACACTCCCATTTACCACTGCAGCAAAAAGGATAAAATACCTAGGAATAAATTAACCTAAGGAGACAAAAGACCTGTACGCAGAAAACTATGACACTGATGAAAGAAATTAAAGATGATACAAACAGATAGAGAGATATTCCATGTTCTTGGATTGGAAGAATCAACATTGTGAAAATGACTATACTACCCAAAGCAAGCTACAGATTCAATGCACACCAATCAAGCTACCAATGGCATTTTTCACAGAACTAGAATCAAAAATTTCACAATTTGTATGGTAACAGAAAAGACCCCAAATAGCCAAAGCAATCTTGAGAAAGAAAAATGGAGCTGGAGGAATCAGGCTCCCTGACTTCAGATTATACTACAAAGCTACAGTAATCAAAACAGTATGGTACTGGCACAAAAACAGAAAGATAGATCAATGGAACAGGATAGAAAACCCAGAGAGAAACCCACGCGCATATGATCACCTTATTTTTGATAAAAGAGGCAAGAATACACAATGGAGAAAAGACAGCCTCTTCAATAATTGGTGCTGCAAAACTGGGCAGCTACATGTAAAAGACTGAAATTAGAACACTTCCTAGCACCATACACAAAAATAAACTCAAAATGGATTAAAGACCTAAATGTAAGGCCAGAAATTATCAAATTCTTAGAGGAAAACATAGGCAGAACACTCTATGACATAAATCACAGCAAGATCCTTTTTGACACACCTCCTAGAGAAATGGAAATAAAAACAAAAATAAACAAAGTTCCTAATGAAACTTTAAAGCTTTTGCACAGCAAAGGAGACCATAAACAAGACAAAAGGCAACCCTCAAAATGGGAGAAAATATTTGCAAATGAAGCAACTGACAAAGGATTAATCTCCAAAATATACAAGCAGCTCATGCACCTCAATATCAAAAAAACAAACAGCCCAATCCAAAAATGGACAGAAGGCCTAAACAGACATTTCTCCGAAGAAGATATACAGATTGCCAGCAGACACGTGAAAGGATGCTCAACATCACTAATCATTAGAGAAATGCAACTCAGAACTACAATGAGGTATCACCTCACACCAGTCAGAATGGCCATCATCAAAAAATCCACAAACAATAAATGCTGGAAAGGGTGTGGAGAAAAGGGAACCCTCTTTCACTGTTGGTGGGAATGTAAATTGATACAGCCACTATGGAGAACAGTATGGAGGTTCCTTAAAAATCTAAAACTAGAACTACCATATGACCCAGCAATCCTACTACTGGGTATATACCTTGAGAAAACCATAATTTAAAAAGAGTCATGTACTGCAATGTTCATTGCAGCTCTATTTACAATAGCCAGGACATGGAAGCAACCTAAGCATCCATCAACAGATGAATGGATAAAGAAGATGTGGCACATGTATACAATGGAATATTACTCAGCCATAAAAGAAACGAAATTGAGTTATTTGTAGTGAGGTGGATGGACCTAGAGTCTGTCATACAGTGTGAAGTAATTCAGAAAGAGAAAATCAAATACCATATGCTAACACATATATATGGAATCTAAGAAAGAAAAAAAAATGGTTCTGATGAACCTAGGGGCAGGACAGGAATAAAGACACAGACATAGAGAATGGACTTGAGGACACGGGGCGGGGGAAGGGTAAGCTGGGACGAAGTGAGAGAGTAGCATTGACATATATACACTACCAAATGTAAAATAGATAGCTAGTGGGAAACAGCTGCATCACACTGGGAGATCAGCTCAGTGCTTTGTGACCAACCAGAGGGGTGGGATAGGGAGGGTAGAAGGCAGACTCAAAGGCGAGGGTATATGGGGATATATGTATATGTGTAGCTGATTCACTTTGTTATAAAGTGGAAACTAACACACCATTGTAAAGCAATTATACTCCAATAAAGATGTTTAAAAAAAAAGGCAACATAAACATGCCCAGGGTAGCATGGTACAGGCTGGTGGTATCAGACAACAGAAAGTACTTAAGTACTGTTGGAGCACAAGAGCTCAGGGGCACAAAAGCGCAATGTTTGCATGGTGAGAATTGAGGTTCGATGGAAAAGCAGGAGACAGATAGCTTATTTAAGGAATTGAGAGTTTATCCTAGGGCCCAAAGTATTTTCCTAAGACCCAGCCTAATGGACACATTACTACTTTAAAGTCTGAAAGGGATGAAACCTAAATCTAACAACATGTATCACAACTCTGCTACCAGCATTACCATATTGTAAAAAACATTTTGCAATAACAGCTAAAAAGGAACCCCAAAACATGAAAACAATTTGATTGGTTAGGGATGGGAGCTTTTGGGTTGTTGTTGTTTGATTTCTTTTAATTTTTCTATTAAAGTGTGGTTTGGTCAAGTTCTATTACATGTTGGCTTAGAGTCTCCAATTTTATATTTCCCACTCCTCTATGTAGGTCTGATTTCCCTGGCATCAACACATCTCTGGAGACAGCATGTCACAATTATTTGTTGACTTCTTTTGTTGTTGTTTTTTGAATTTTATTTTATTTATTTTTTTATACAGCAGGTTCTTATTAGTTATCCATTTATACATATTAGTGTTTATATGTCCTATATGTTGACTTTGCTTGGAGTAATTTAGCTCTAAACTATGCATTAGCCCCAGTATTAACAAAGAGAACAGGCCAATCATACTTAAGGACTGCCACTGACAGATTGATTTTTCTATTTTAGTCCTGAGCTTCAGGCCTTTTGCTTATCAGTTTTCCAATCACAAACCTTAGTGCATTTATCTAGTCTACTTGTTTTCAATTTTTTTAATGAAACCCTTTTTTCTTTTCCTCAGAAAAATCTCACACAGAGCTCACTGTATAAAATCTGTAAAGCAATGTTTAATTCATTATAACTACATTATGCAGATTTAAATTTGTACCATTTGTTTATAGTAACAGTGATCAATAAGCACAACGTGGCTTTATTGATGAACCAAATATTTTCAGTCCTGACCTATGGAAAGACAGTGGCAGACCAGTCAATATCAGCATGAAATTTGGTTCTATAATTTTTTTTGTTGGAAAATACATTTCTTTGATGGAACTGACTCATAGATCCTGAGTTTAAAAAAAAATAGAAATAGAGAATAGAGATCAAAGCAGAGCTAGAAACTTTATCCTATATCTCTTTTACAATTAGCTTATGTAGGTTGGAGGTTGTAAACTCATCATTCTAGACTCCAGAGTCCAGTTTAGTTCATAGCATGTGTTTTTTAATGAATTGCCATTGTCTAAAAATTGAAAGATTTTACTTAAAAATCTGGATTTTTGGTTTCTTTTGAAATCTCTGAGGATCTGGAAATACTGGGGTCATATTCCTACCTATGACTACTTTAGATGGTTTGCTCTTTCCAGGTGGGCTTACACACAACACACACACACACACACACACACACACACACACACACACACACTCAATCCCCACCTGGGTCCTATAGCATTTAAGTTTGTGTTCCCTGAGCATGTCCAAAGATAGTGGGAGAAGTTGTATTCCCTTCTCTCTGTCTCTACTCCATCAATCTAGTTCATCACCCCAATCCAGGCCACCATCAGGCTCCTCATGGGCCATAGCAGTAACCTAATGTTCTTGTTCTAGGGATACTGTCTCTGTGCAAGCCTATTTGTATTTGCCCTTGGATCCTTTCCTTGTCCTTCAGTGACTCCTGTAGTCTGCATTTCCCAAACACATGTGTTAGCTGTCTTCTGATTGGGTTCAGCCAATGGGAGACACTACAGGAGACTGGGTGGTGGAATAAAAGGAAAAGCCCGTGTATTTGTGTCCCTCCTTTCTGCCTCATGCAGCATCTCTAACAGAAGAATCTCTCTCCCATGGCTCTGTCTCATGAAGTCCTCACACAGGTTATCTCTTCTATCGGGAATAGTCTTGGGGTTCCAACAGGAAATAGATGGCACATTTGAAAAGGATAATTCGAAGTGTATTTACTTACAAAGGGATTATTTACAAAGATGTAGGTATAGAGGAACCACAGGGGATAGTGCTTAGCACTCCTAGACTCAGTGATAAGAAGAGAATCAAGCAGAGTCTGCATTTCATAAGGAGCAGGCACCTTCAGGCAAGAGATACAGCCACCTGAAGGTAACTCTACAGGTAAAGAGCCAGAGGGATAAAATCCCTGACATTGCTTTCCTCCCTCCACCGGGTTTCTCTACCGTGGCACTATTGACATCATTTCAGGCCAGTAATTCTGTGTGGTGAGGCAAGGCTGTCTTGTGCATTGTAGGGTCTTTAGTGGCATTCCATTAGATACTGTGAGAACTGAAAATATCTCCAGACACTGTCACATGTCCCCTGGGGATCAAAATCACTCCCCAGTTGAGAACCACTGAAGTTCAACTACCTGTTGTAGTCCATTCAGGTCAGCCGCCCAGAGCAAAGTGAAAGGTAGAGAAAGGAGGAGAGTGGCTCTGGAGGGGCAAACAAAAGATATTCAGCACGACTCTTTGCTCTACATCGACCTGACCTGCCATTGATCCCCCCACTCATTCTTCACTCCAGGCTTACACAGCACCTACTCATAAAGCCCTTTCCTATCCAGCCCCACCACTTGTTAAATAAAGCTCTCACTCATTATTCTAACTATTCCCTGTTTTTTACTCTCAGAACTTATCACAATTTGCAATTATGGATTTTATGTGTCTGTTTATTTTTAATATCTGCCTCACCTATGGACTGAAAACCTTTTAAGGATATGGACCATGACTGCTAATTCAACTACCACCTAGCACAGTGCGGCATAAAGTTGGAGATCAATAAACATATGATGAATAACTGAATTTTGAATGAGTGTGCTAACTTGACAGCATATGTTAATGTGCTGGTGATTTTTGTTATGTAAAGTTTGTTTTGGATCACATTTGAGTGTTCTTGTTGTTAAACAAACAAAATAAAATACAGTCAAGAAATAAAATCTGACTCAAATATTCGCACAACCCTTACCTCATATTCATGAAAAATATTATGAAAATCTCTTATCTGGTAGAACTTCCTTATTTTATATATGAAACTAAGTTAAACAAATGAAACAGGCAAACCAGGCACACTAATAGTAATAATAAAAGAATTCACCAAAAAAAATGCAGAAGTTTCTGTAACAAATGTAATTTGAACTATGGAAAAATTTTAAACAGAGAAAAATTTAAAAGGTAGAAATAAAAAGTAATTATTGGACATACTAATCTACTTAATAAAATTAAAATAGCATTTAAAATAAATAAGCTTACTTGTATACCCACAATTATAGCAGAATTATTCACAATAGCCAAAAGATGGAAGGAACAAATTAATGGATCAACAAAATGTTGTACCTATGCATATACATAGAATGAATATTATTCAGCCTTACAAGGGAAGAAAATTCTGACACATGTTACAATATGGATGAACCCTGAGGACATTATGCTAAGTGAAATAAGCCAGTCACAAAAGGGCAAATTCTATATGATTCCATTTATGTGAGGTACCTAAATTAATCACATTCATAGAGACATAAAGTACAATGGTGGTTGCAAGGGCCTAGAGGAAGGGAGTTGTTTAATGGGCATAGAGTTTCAGTTTTGCAAGATGAAAAAGTTCTGGAGATTGATTGCACAGAATTGTAAATATACTTAACACTATTGAACTTTAAATGGTTTAAATACTGCATTTTATGTTATGTGTATTTTATGACAAAAATAAATGTTTAAAAAGGCAAAAAGTAAGTAAATATATAAATAAATAATATCATTCAAAATACTAAAATAAAAATAAGCAGTAACTACACAGTACAAAGACCATGGATTACCATTACCAAGACAGGCATACATTTCATCTGAGACTATGACCCATCTAATTCCTGTCATGGTGATTCTGCTGCTCGCTAATGTCCAAGAACCACACTCTTAGGTCAGTGTGGGAAGCAACAGAGAGTAGTGTTAAGGGCATGAATCCAGAGACAGATTGCCTGGGTTCAAATCCCTGAATCTTATACTTCTTACTTGCTGTGTGACCTTGAGCAAACTTCTTAATGTCTCTGTGCTTTAGTTTTCTCATCAGTAAAATAAGGACAATGATACTATATATTTCATAAAATTGTTATAGAATTATATTCAGTTAAGAATTTTTAAGTACTTAGAAGATACTCATATACTGACTTAAATAAAATAAATGTAGTCTCAGACATACAACAGGCTTCCTTTCCACAAAGGCCTGTTCTTTTATTTTCCTTCCCTTTGGGTACAAGACTGGAAGAATGCAAGCTTCTTCCAATAAACTGCTCCCTTAAGAGGTACTGAGTATTTACCCTAGGCCAAGCAGCCAGCAAGTGGCAAATCCATTAGCCTTCCAATGGTGCCTCTGTGCTGTGTGACCTAGGCAACAATGGCTGTCAGGATCTCCCTGCTGTCTGAGCAAGCTTTCCCCAGGCAAGGGTAGAACCTAACCACCTATTCTTTTATTAACCCTTCAAGCCCTCCTTTTCCACTCAGCATAAGCTGGGCAGGTAGCTAAATGATTTATAAACTCAACTTACTTCCTGGTTTCTATTTTTATATTTTTCCATGGAGCATCTTAATGTTGGAAAGGCAACAGTTATTAATTTCATGAAGAATATGACCTAAGTGTGATCCAGTAAGATAAAATAAACACTGTACTTCTATGTCAATTCCATATGAAATATTAACCACAAATAAATAAACTACAACACCTAGATATGACTTCAAAACCATTAAATTTTGCTTGCTTTCAATAGAGAATAAAATTAAAAGTATTCCTTTCTTCAATTGTATTTTATCCTTTGAACACAGATTTAATACAGGAAGAAGATGCAGGAAATTTACTTTGCAAAAACTTTAAATGTCATTACAAAGAATTGGGTGAAGTACCAAAAATATAAATAATAAAAAAAAGAAAACTTAGACAATCATAAATAGAGATGACATAATGTAGCTTACCCATAGTTGAAAGGCAAAAGAGCAAATATGTATGACAAAAGTGTATAACAGTTGTAAAGACTTAAATGGCCTTGTTTATCTTCTTTGATTAATTTTTAATCTTCACATCTCTTCGCTCTCATTTTTCAACAATCTAAAAAGACATCATTTCTTTCATCATTGTATCCCAAAGTTTCATGGACTATTTAGTGCTCACTAGTTTCTACAGTACACTTAAATATTACAAGCATTGGAGAAACATGAAAGCTCTCCTGATACATCACCATTACTGTCTTTTATATGTCTTTTTAAAATATAGAATGTTACCTTTGATTTTGTCATCAGCCTATTTATTCATTTAGCAATTTCTATTGAGTGCCTCCTATGTGCCAGGTGCTATATACCAGGAGCTGGGAAATAGCAAGGAGTTCCTGCTACATAAAGGCGACATTATAATTGCAGGAGCAGAACGGACAGGACTTTAAGAAGAGAACTTCACATATTCAAGGCAGAAAGAATAACAAGTGCAAGAACCCTAAGATTGGACAGAGCTTGGTATATTCAAAAAACAGCAAGGAGGCCAGGAAGGAAATGGAGAACAGTAGGAAATGAGGCCAGAGGGGTAGCCAGGAGACGTGGTAGGGTCTTTGAATTCTGTGTAATGCGAAGCCACGGAGAACTGAAGCCAGGATGTTGCAGGCCCTGGTTCACACCTACGGACCACTCTGGCAGCAGGAAGTATATGGTGACCACAGTGTAGATGAAAAAGCAGAGACAAAGAAACAAATTAGGTTGCTATTAGTTGAGGCAAGAGATGGCAGTGAGTTGGATGAGGATAACAGGGGCAGATAAGAAGAGAAGTGGTTGGATTCAGAATATATTCTGAATGTGGAGACAGCAGATTTGCTGATTGTAGGAATGGATGCACGGGATAACAATAAATGCGTACTTTTTATTTACGAATGTTTCATAAAAATTCTGACAGCTCATCTTGCAAAGTTTTAGTAGAGCAAGAAATTGTCATGCACACTTAAAAGTCATGTACTAAAAGAAAACACTAAAATTTTAACACCTTCCACCTAAGCTGAAGAGAAGGAAAAACAGATTTCTAAATAATTCCATCTGAATTGTTTTCTTATACATGTAATGCTCTTGGCATAGCATTAGCATGGCAGGATTTATTTGGAATTTTAAAGTACATAAAAACAAAATTGTTCATACTTTGATTTTCAATCACTTTTCCTTTACAACTTATCTTTCTAAATTTTAGGTAAACAATGTTTCAATGTAACATAAACATTTCTATAATTAATGAATAGAAATATCGCCAAGCTGCTGATTAGCTACTGTGGAAACAATTGGCAAATTCCTATTTATTATTCAACCATTTTAATCTACCAATCACTGTTGATTATTTTTACCATTCTAACAACCATTGTTTATCTACCATTTTAAAATCTAATGAAGCAAGAGTCAGCCTTAGAAATGGCACAAGCTTTCCAAAGGATGTCCTCACACTTAGTGAAATTTCAAAACAAAACAAAAAATTCTGTGTTTGACTTCAGCAGTGTTATTTCCTTGATCTCACTACTTTGATAACACTTCCTATATGCTTTGCCTTTTCTTTATAGGGTGAACTATATAATCATTG
Organism: Lagenorhynchus albirostris; assembly: GCF_949774975.1. NCBI lineage: Eukaryota > Metazoa > Chordata > Mammalia > Artiodactyla > Delphinidae > Lagenorhynchus > Lagenorhynchus albirostris. The sequence continues at coordinate 37,217,165 of NC_083098.1, read as the reverse complement.
GTCCTTTACAAATTAATCATATATCTTAATATGAACTGATAGAGGATAGTTATTTCTGAAAATCAATTTGGTTTCCATGAATTGTTGCTCACAAATTTTAAAATAACAAAAACAAATCTGAGATTTACACTTGTAAAAATCCACACACAATAAATATTATGAGCTCCCAAGAGGAGTAAGTTAAGAGATTGTAAATATGAAACTGAAAAGTTTGGAACACCCAACACTCCATGAGCATTACCAGGGTGTAATCTCCACAATGTCAGACTGAAAAGTGGTTATAACTTAGTAAAATGAGACAATCAATTATATTATGTCTAATGTAAGGAAAGACTATGAGTAGAAACAGGATATTTAGACGAAAGCACACAAAAAGAAAGCCTTAGGGTCATAGCATTTATCCAGCCTTAACCAGGTGAAGAGAGACAAAAGGATTGGTAAAGAAAAAATAGTTTTAAAATCTGCAATTCGGGCTTCCCTGGTGGCGCAGTGGTTGAGAGTCTGCCTGCCGATGCAGGGGACGCAGGTTCGTGCCCCGGTCCAGGAAGATCCCACATACCGCGGAGCGGCTGGGCCCGTGAGCCATGGCCGCTGGGCCTGCGCATCCAGAGCCTGTGCTCCGCAGCGGGAGGGGCCACAGCAGTGAGACGCCCGCGTACCGAAAAAAAAAAAAAATCTGCAATTCATCACTCAAGTTCTGCCCCCTGAAAGTACAATGCACAAAAGAATTGCATCCCACTTTATCATTTGTAATTGCAATGTTTAATATCTGCCTTCCCCTGCTGGATTATAAACCCCATGAGGGGAGGGACCATGTCTGTGCACCACTGTGCCCATAGTGCATTCAGTCAGAAGGGAATTCCATTACCCCATTCCTGGTTGACATGGAATATATTTCCCCAAACATAATTACAGCATCTCTTTGTCCCTTTACACACTCCTCATGTAAGAGAAATGAAAAATTGGGAAGAACAATTGGGCATTCTCAGTTGCACTGTTCTCTCTCTTGGGAGCTGCCTGTCTGCAAGAGGATGTTTTTCACTTCACCTCTAGGACCTAAGTCCCTGTGCAGGAAAGGTCTATCCTGGTCTAGCACTGCAGGGACCATGTGGGTAGGTATTTCTAAATCTGAGATTCAGTTCATCAGCCCACTTGGTTCTCTCGCGAATCTACGTCCTCAATCTTGTTCTATGAGCAACAGAGGTGATACTTTGCTTCCATCTGCCTTGGTATTTTTTTTTCTTAAATTATTCAGAATCCAGACAGGGAGGAAAAAGCTCTTATTTACTGGTCCTCTTGAATCCCTACACATAGCACAATATCTGATTTACTGTAGTTGCTTAGCAAATATTTGTTGATTGACAAATATTTGACTGTAGAAATTACCAAAAAAGGTTGATTCTGCAATTTAAGTTCTCTGTCAACAGGAAGAATTAGTATACTACAGGTTGAAACTTGAAGGCTTAAGTATCGGCTATTGAAAGCCCACTTTTCAGATAAGATAACAGAATGGTCTGAAGCCCTGAGATCTAGGTTAGACTAGGATACCCTATTGGGGTACAGGGAGATAGCAACTGACGTATCTCCTAGGAGATCCTATTAGGCTAGGAGACTGGTTTGGATATGGAACATCGCTTGACTCAGGACTTCAATAGACAGAAAAAGTGGGCTGTCTAAAAAGACTATTCAGTTAAAAGGAGTTATAGAAATAAAAAATCTAGGCATGAGGCCAATAGGATAAAAACCAGGGATGTGGAAGAGAATGGATTAGAATAAAAGCTTATGGAGAGGACAAGTTCTGGAGAAATAGTCTGATCAGACTTGCATATAGCTGCAGTGTATTTTATTTATTATAAATTCTATGACTGGAGCTGAGGTAGGGAGGGACAAGGAAGGAGTTGGTTCAGTTGTACTTGTTTGGCTGACTTTTGGGAGGGTAGCAGTAATGGTCTGAGACAGGAAAGATGTCTCTCAAGCTTAAACAAAGAACTAAACTGAATTTTATTTGAACAAGAAAAGATCATTTCCAGCCTGATTCAACTTAATTTTGCCAATAATTTTCTGCTTTGGCATATCATTACCAAAATACACTCCTTAAAACAACCACGTATTAAACTCAAAACAATAAATTAGGACTTCATTTCACAATGAACAGCTACTTAGGTGCAAGCCTTTACCAAATCTCACAATATCTAATTTAATCAATTCACCCAGACTCTTAACTTATTAAAAAGCCTTTCCTGATATTTGTTCTGGAGGTTCAGGTTTGGACCGGAGCAAGGCTCTGAGCACTTATCTCCAGACAGCTGACACTGCCTCTGCCACAGTGTTCTAGTCAATCTCTGCACATTATTCAATGAAAGTAAAGAAAAAGCCTTGGTCACCTTGTTTGGAAGCTATTATTTTATATGAGGAGAATATGGTGAAAGAAAAGAAAAAAGGCAGCTACATAGTTCATGTTGACATGAAAAGACTAGACTGAACTGACTTTCTTCTCCACTTAGTGTTTTTCTAAGTTATTTTTTAGATTCTCCTAATATCCGTTGTTTAGTTTTTAAGTAGATCTAGCTGGTCCTTATCTATATGACATACAATGTACTACTTGAGTATAACTAATGTTTAAGGCAGTTACTTAACATAGTGAGAAAGTCTTTTCTTTAAAAATTATTTTTAATATACACACATACAAATATGCAAAAAAGTTTAAAATTAAAAAATAATAAAACTATTAAACAAATGGTAGGTTACCAATGTAAATTTGTGACCCTGATAACTATACTGTAATCATGTTAGAAAACTCACACTATTTAAAGAGCCATAATGTAATGTATAATGTAACTTGTAATTTACCTCAAGTAGTTCAGAAAAGAAATGTGTTTGTAGAATACACACATGATTTATATAAAACATGCCACAGCTACCATATGGCACTGTACACTACTTATTTTTGTCTGTTAATGTGTATACATATTATAACTCTGACCAAGGATATAAAAATGTGTATCAGTATTAGCGGTTCCATATAACTCTAAAATTAATAACTAACAAATATTAACATCAAATACTACAAATAAAAAAGTGAAAAAAAAAAGTGAACACAAGAAGAATCAAGCAGATTATGACAGTCAATTCAGTTATCTGTCAAATGATAGGTGAGGTAACTTTTATTTATTGGTCTTTATGGGAATTTGGATTAAAAGAGCAATAAACATAGTGTCTGGACAAGCCTCTTAGATAGACTCATCCAGCAGAGGGCAGAGAGCAGAAGCAAGAAGAACTACAATCCTGCAGCCTGTGGAACAAAAACCACATTCACAGAAATATAGACAAGATGAAAAGGCAAAGGCGATGTACCAGATGAAGGAACAAGATAAAACCCAAGAAAAACAACTAAATGAAGTGGAGATAGGTAACCTTCCAGAAAAAGATTTCAGAATAATGATAGTGAAGATGATCCAGGACCTCGGAAAAAGAATGGAGGCAAAGATCGAGAAGGTGCAAGAAATGTTTAACAAAGACCTAGAAGAATTAAAGAACAAACAAACAGACATGAACAATACGATAACTGAAACGAAAACTACACTAGAAGGAATCAATAGCAGAATAACTGAGGCAGAAGAATGGATAAGAGACCTGGAAGACAGAATGGTGGAATTCACTGCTGTGGAACAGAATAAAGAAAAAAGAATGAAAAGAAATGAAGACAGTCTAAGAGATCTCTGGGACAGCATCAAACACAACAACATTCACATTATAGGGGTCCCAGAAGGAAAAGAGAGAGAGAAAGGACCAGAGAAAATATTTGAAGAGATTATAGTCGAAAACTTCCCTAACATGGAAAAGGAAATAGCCACCCAATTCCAGGAAGCACAGTGAGTCCCATACAGGATAAACCCAAGGAGAAACACGCTGAGATGCACAGTAATCAAATTGGCAAAAATTAAAGACAAAGAAAAATTATTGAAAGCAGCAAAGGAAAAACATCAAATAACATACAAGGGAACTCCCATAAGGTTAACAGCTGATTTCTCAACAGAAACTCTACAAGCCAGAAGGGAGTGGCATGATATAATTAAAGTGAACAAAGGGAAGAACAACCAAGATTACTCTACCCGACAAGGATCTCATTCAGATTGGATGGAGAAATCAAAAGCTTTACAGACATACAAAAGCTAAGAGAATTCAGCACCACCAAACCACCTCTACAACAAATGCAAAAGGAACTTCTCTAAGTGGGAAACACAAGAGAAGAAAAGAACCTACAAAAACGAACCGAAAACAATTAAGAAAATGGTCATAGGAACATACATAGCGATAATTCCCTTAAACGTGAATAGATTAAATGCTCCAACCAAAAAACACAGGCTTGCTGAATGAATACAAAAACAAGACCCATATATATGCTGTCTACAAGAGACCCACTTCAGACCTAGGGACACATACAGACTGAAAGTGAGGGGATGGAAAAAGATATTCCATGCAAATGGAAATCAAAAGAAAGCTGGAGTAGCTATACTCATATCAGATAAAATAGACTTTAAAATAATGTTACAAGAGACAAGGAAGGACACTACATAATGATCAAGGGATCAATCCAAGAAGAAGAGATAACAATTATAAATATATATGCACCCAACATAGGAGCACGTCCATACATAAGGCAACTGCTAACAACTATAAAAGAGGAAATCGACAGTGACACAATAAGAGTGGGAGACTTTAACACCTCACTTACACCAATGGACAGATCATCCAAACAGAAAATTAATAAGGAAATGCAAGCTTTAAATGACTCAAGACCAGATATGTTTAATTGATATTTATAGGACATTCCATCCAAAAACAGCAGATTATGCTTTTTTCTCAAGTGTGCATGGAAAATTCTCCAGGATAGATCACATCTTGGGTCACAAATCAAGCCTCAGTAAATTTAAAAAAATTGAAGTCATATCAAGCATCTTTTCAGAATACAATGCTATGAGATTAGAAATCAATTACAGGAAAAAAATGTAAAAAACATGAACACATGGAGGTTAAACAATACGTTACTAAATAACTAAGAGATCCCTGAAGAAATCAAAGAGGAAATCAAAAATTACCTAGAGACAAATTACAATGAAAACACGATGATCTAAAACCTATGAGATGCAGCAAAAGCAGTTCTAAGAGGGAAGTTTATAGCAATACAAGCCTACCTCAAGAAAAATCTCAATTAAACAATCTAACATTACACCTAAAGGAACTAGAGGAAGAAGAACAAACAAAACCCAAAGTTAGTTGAAGGAAAGAAATAATAAAGATCAGAGCAGAAATAAATGAAATAGAAACAAAGAAAACAATAGCAAAGATCAATAAAACTAAAAGCTGGTTCTTTGAGCAAATAAACAAAATTGATAAACCATTAGCCAGACTCATCAAGAAAAAGAGGGAGGGGCTTCCCTGGTGGCGCAGTGGTTGAGAGTCCGCCTGCCAATGCAGGGGACATGGGATTGTGCCCCGGTCCGGGAAGATCCCACATGCCACGGAGCGGCTAGGCCCGTGAGCCATGGCCACTGAGCCTGCGCATCTGGAGCCTGTGCTCCACAACGGGAGAGGCCACAACAGTGAGAGGCCTGCATACCACAAAAAAAAAAAAAAAAAGTAATAGAAAAAATAAATAAATAAAATTAGAAATGAAAAAGGAGAAGTTACAACAGACACTACAGAAATACAAAGCATCCTAAGAGACTACAACAAGCAACTCTGTGCCATTAAAATGGTCAGCCTGGAAGAAGTGGACAAATTTTTAAAAGGTATAACCTTCCAAGACTCAACCAGGAAGAAACAGAAAATATAAACAAAGCAAACACAAATAATGAAATTGAAACTGTGATTAAAAATCTTCCAATAGGGCTTCCCTGGTGGCGCAGTGGTTGAGAGTCCGCCTGCTGATGCAGGGGACACGGGTTCATGCCCTGGTCCAGGAAGATCCCACATGCCACGGAGCGGCTGGGCCAATGAGCCATGGCTGCTGAGCCTGGGCGTCCGGAGCCTGTGCTCCGCAATGGGAGAGGCCACAACAGTGAGAGGCCTGTGTACGGAAAAAAAAAAAAAAACTTCCAATAAACAAAAGTCCAGGACCAGATGGATTCACAGGTGAATTCTACCAAACATTAAGAGAAGAGCTAACACCTATCCTTCTCAAACTCTTCCAAAAAATTGCAGATGAAGGGACAATCCCAAACTCATTCTATGAGGCCACCATCACCCTGATACCAAAGCCAAAGATACTACAAAAAAAGAAAATTACAGACCAATATCACTGATGAATATAGATGCAAAAATCCTCAACCAAATACTAGCAAACAGAATGCAACAGCACATTAAAAGGATCATACACCATGATCAAGTGGTGTTTATCTCAGGGATGCACGGATTCTTCAATATACGCAAATCAATGAATGTGATACACCATATTAACATATTGAAGAATAAAATCCATATGATCATCTCAATAGATGCAGAAAAACTTTTGACAAAATTCAACACCCATTTATGATAAAAACTTTCCAGAAAGTGAGCATAGACGGAACCTACCTCAACATAATAAAGGCCATATATAACAAACACACAGCAAACATCATTCTCAATGGTGAAAACTGAAAGCATTTCTTCTAAGATCAGGAACAAGACAAAGATGTTCACTCCCACCACTATTATTCAACATAGCTTTGGAAGTCCTAGCCATGGCAATCAGAGAAGAAAAAGGAATACAAATTGGAAAAGAAGAAGTAAAGCTGTCACTGTCAGTAGATGACATGATACTATACATAGACAATCCTAAAGATGCCACCAGAAAACTACTAGAGCTAATCAATGAATTTGCTAAAGTTGCAGGAGACAAAATGAATGCACAGAAATCTCTTGCATTCCTATACACTAATGATGAAAAATCTGAAAAAGAAATTAAGGAAACACTCCCATTTACCATTGCAACAAAAAGAATAAAATACCTAGGAATAAACCTACCTAAGGAGACAAAAGACCTGTATGCAGAAAACCATAAGACACTGATGAAAGAAATTAAAAATGATACCAACAGATGGAGAGATATACCATGGTGTTGGAATGGAAGAATCAATATTGTGAAAATGACTATACTACCCAAAACAATCTACAGATTCAATGCCATCCCTATCAAATTACCAATGGCATTTTTTACAGAAGTAGAACAAAAAATCTTAAAATTTATAAGGAGACACAAAAGACTCCAAATAGCCAAAGTGGTCTTGAGGGAGAAAAATGGAGCTGGAGGAATCAGACTCCCTGATTTCAGACTATACTACAAAGCTACAGTAATCAGGACAATATGGTACTGGCACAAAAACAGAAATATAGATCAATGGAACAGAATAGAAAGCCCAGAGATAAGCCCACACACCTATGGTCAACTAATCTATGACAAAGGAGGCAAGGGTATTCAATGGAGAAAAGGCAATAAGTGGTGCTGGGAAAAATGGACAGCTACATGTAAAAGAATGAAATTAGAAGACTCCATAACACCATACACATAAATAAACTCAAAATGGATTAGAGACTTAAATGTAAGACTGGACACTATAAAACGCTTAGAGGAAAACATAGGAAGAACACTCTTTGACATAAATCACAGCAAGATCTTTTTTGATCCACCTCCTAGAGTAATGGAAATAAAAACAAAAATAAACAAATGGGACCTAATGAAACTTAAAAGTTTTTGCACAGCAAGGAAACCATAAACAAGATGAAAAGACAACCCTCAGAATGGAAGAAAATATTTGCAAATGAATCAACAAAGAATTAATCACCAAAATAGATAAACAGTTCATGCAGCTCAATATTAAAAAAACAAACAACCCAATCCAAAAATAGGCAGAAGACCTAAATAGACATTTCTCCAAAGAAGACATACAGATGGCCAAGAAGCACATGAAAAACTACTCAACATCACTAATCATTAGAGAAATGCAAATCAAAACTACAATGAGGTATCACCTCAACCAGTTAGAATGGTCATCATCAGAAAATCTACAAGCAACAAATGCTGGAAAGGGTGTGGAGAAAAGGGAACCCTCTTGCACTGTTGGTGGGAATGTAAATTGATACGGCCACTTTGGAGAACAGTATGGAGGTTCCTTAAAAAACTAAAAATAAAATTACCATATGACCCAGCAATCCCACGACTGGGCATATACCATAATTCAAAAAGACACATGCACCCCAATGTTCATTGCAGCACTAGTTACAATAGCCAGGTCATGTAAGCCACCTAAATGCCCATCAACAGACGCATGGATAAAGAAGTGTGGTACATATATATAATGGAATATTACTCAGCCATGAAAAGGAAAGAAACTGGGTCATTTGTAGAGACGTGGATGGATCTTGAGACTGTCATACAGAGTGAAGTAAGTCAGAAAGAGAAAGACAAATATCGTATATTAATGCATATATGTGGAACCTAGAAAAATGGTATAGATGAACTGGTTTGCAGGGCAGAAATAGAGACATAGATGTAGAGAACAAATGTATGGACACCAAGGGGGAAAGTAGTAGGGGGATGGTGGTGGTGTGATGAATTGGGAGATTGGGATTGACATATATACACTAATATGTATAAAATGCATAACTAATAAGAACCTGTTGTACAAAAAAAATTAAATTAAATTAAAAACTTAAAAAAAAAAAGAAACATAGTGTCTGTGACTTACTGCCCCACGGAAATCCTGACCACTGACTTAATATCACAAAAACTTGCCTAGTTTTCTTTGCATTTCCAATGTTATTGTTTAATAAGTCAATCAAATGATGGCAACAAAATCAGTGTAACAAAACATTCAAATGATTTTTCATTATGTAGCCTTAATGTAAGTACAAACATAAACACAGATAAATAGTAATAAATAATACAAATTATACCCATGACATTTCTGTTTTCAAAAGGAAACATAGATGAATGAAGTGTATTCAGTACAATGGCTCACCATTTTACTTCTAGCCCCAAGAACACTGTCTGGCACAAAGTAGACACGTAATATATTTTCCTTAAATGATAAAATATATGTAATATTCTTAGTGCAAAAATTAAAATATAGAACTCAATATGCTAGCCCTTAGCAACAAACATCCAACTATTTATTAATAATACTACACTGTTGTTAGTATGCACTATATTAAATAGATATTTGTTCTCCTATGAATGCAGTCTGAAGATGGGCTATTCTTCAAACAATGAGAATAGTTTCAAAATTGACAGAGACATATGTATGTCTGTATGTACACATATAGCATACACACACACACAAGCACAATTCCTCCAAGTTTTAAAAGTATTAAGGTCATACTTTTAAAATATTAATGTTGGAAAAGTACAAGCAAAGCTTTGAATTGTAAAGGTATAGTGAAACCCTTTACTTCCTTTTAACTTTGAACTTATGCTAGGTATTTCTAAAAGCAAGAAATAGTAACACTAGCGAATGTTTTGTGTTTGTTTGTTTGTTTTTGCGGTATGCAGGCCTCTCACTGTTGTGGCCTCTCCCGCTGTGGAGCACAGGCTCCGGATGAGCAGGCTCAGCGGCCATGGCTCACAGGCCCAGCCGCTCCGTGGCATGTGGGATCTTCCCAGACCAGGGCACGAACCCGTGTCGCCTGCATCGGCAGGCGGACTCAACCACTGTGTCGCCAGGGAAGCCCACTAGCTAATGTTTATAAAGCACTTAAAGTGACTCATATTTAATTTAACACTGTCAGGTAGATGCTATTAATTCTCCTGATTTTACAAATGAAAAAATCAGGGCAAATTGCTCAAGATCACACAGCCGGAATGCAGCAGAATCAGCCTCAAATTCAGGTTCATAACTGTTATGCTATTCTGCATCTCAGTGGCAGATGAGATTCCGGTGATATGATAGTGAGAGACAAAGGATGATACCACTATGCAGAATCTGAAACAAAACCTCAAAGCTAAATTTATTGCTTAAGGAGAGCTATGCTGCCTTCATACAAGCTCCCCAAGCAGAATAGACTGCTGATACTGCACAGATTTTCAGAAAGCATGGAGTTCACAGACTTGCAAATTTACAGCAGTGGAAGTGGGTCGACAATTGTGGAAGCATGGCTACTTGGGTTACACTGTTGCTGATAGTTTGATCTTCAAAAGCATGTTCATTGGAGTGAGTCTGGCTGACTTTCAGAAGTAAGGAGCTGTCACTGGTTGGTTGGTCCGTAGAAGTATATTCACCCAGGTGAGTTGTCATTGATTGATTAAACAGGTTTAAAACCAGTTCTGGTGGTTACTTGTTACCATGTCTAAAAAAAGAGCTAGTCTTTTGCTAGAAGCATGGGAACTATAATTTTTAAACCTCCCTTTCAGTCCTCCCTCAGCCAAAGCTGCAGAAGAAACCGTCAAGAATCGTCCAGATCTTCATCACTGTTGTTCATGCACCATAAAGACAATATTTTGTTGATAGAGATGTGGTTTTCAGTTTGAGGGTGAATCATCATGATTTCTTTTTGCTTTATCTTTTAATCATCTAAGAAGACAGTGGTTGCATAGAAGCATTTAAGGTTCTAAGAGATATGGAACAACAGTGAAACAAACAAGAAATATTGAAAGTATTATAAGAAGAGACAAGAAAGCACTCTGAAAATATAACCCTAGATTTCCTAGGCTTAACCAAGTAAACAAGTTCTTCCTGTGGAAAGTTTCCAGGGGAAACAACCTTGATTTGAGCGATGGAACTTTCAGCCCCATCCCCAAGCTCCCCAACCTCCTACGAGGGGAGAGGGGCTGGAGGTAGAGCTAAATCATCAATGGCTAATGATTTAATCAACCACACCTAAGTAATGAAGCCTCCATTTAAAAAATAATAATAACAGAGCTCTGAGAGCTTCCAGGCTGATGAATATGTGGAGGTTCAGGGAGAGTGGTACGCCCAGGGAGGGCGTGCAGGCTCCATGCTTCTTCCCCCACACCTTGCTCTATCCATCTCTTCCATCTGGCTGTTCCTTAATTATATCATTTTATAATAAATAGTAATCTAGTAAGTAAACTATCTTCCTGAGTTCCATGAGCTGCTTTAACAAATCAATCGAACGGGGCTTCCCTGGTGGCGCAGTGGTTGAGAGTCCGCCTGCCGATGCAGGAGACACGGGTTCGTGCCCCAGTCCGGGAAGATCCCACATGCCGCGGAGCGGCTGGGCCTGTGAGCAATGGCTGCTGAGCCTGCGCGTCCGGAGCTTGTGCTCCACAACGGGAGAAGCCACAACAGTGAGAGGCCCCCGTACTGAAAAAAAAAAAAAAAAAAAACCAAAACAAATCAATCGAACGCAGAAAGGGGTCATGGGAACCTCCAACTTATAGTTAGTGGGTTGGAAGCAGGGGTAACAACCTGTATTTGGAGTGATGTCCAAAATGTGTTTGGGGGGAATGGGTGGCAGTGTTGTGGGACTGAGTCCTTACCCTGTGGGATCTGATGCTATCTCCAGAAAGTGTCAGGTTGACTTAAATTGTAGAACACCCAGCTAGTGTCGCAGAATTGCCTGATGTGTGGAAAACCCACACGTCTGGTATCAGAAGTGAAGTAGTGATGTGGCAGAGCATTGAGAGTAGAGGGGACACACAGCAGGGTGTTATTTCTTTGCAGTAGAATATAATTTTTCATCATTAAAGCCTTGCTTGTATATTGATGGAATAAGTCCATTTTCAAACAGCTCTTCTACTTTCTGAAAAGGAGACTAAAAATCCTTTAACATGAGGCAGGTTTTTTCTTCTATAGTTACAGAGACTGGAAGCACAAAAAAGCTGACACAGTTTCACACAAGTACAGTGTAAATGACAAATACAAGGACATCATCTGAGAGGAGATAGAGACAGCACGTATGAGCCCTTTCAGAAGAATAAGGGTAAAGGGAAGAAATATACCTCAAGCATGATATTTTTATGTATATATTTTTTAACATCTTTATTGGAGTATAATTTCTTTACAATGGTGTGTTAGTTTCTGCCTTATAACAAAGTGAATCAGTTATACATATACATATGTTCCCATATCTCTTCCCTCTTGCGTCTCAAGCATGATTTTACCTAACTTATTACACAACTTGTGGCAAGTTACCAAGCATTTGTGCCCTGAGACTCCCCTTAAAATATGTTCAGTGGGAGAAGTTTCTTCTTTGCACCTAGGTGAAATCTACATCTCAATTAGCTCTCATTGCTTATTGACTCACTCCTACATAATCAATGGTCAGTATAGTACTTTTCAGTAAAGAAAGTCTCAATTCAGAATTAGAAGGTCCAACCCGGTATAATGCTTGAGTCTTCACTCCAAAAAGACAGTTCTCTTCATCCTCCCCCAGCACAGGCCTGTGGTTGACTGTCTAAGGGAAGAAGTATGGGTTGGCTTCTGTCCTCTGTCCCCACTTACTTCCTCCCTCACTCTCAAGCCCCACATTAGAATAGAGGAGGGAGATAAATAAAGGAGTTAGGACATTACCTGCTGATTGGCGGCCCAAACCCTGGGCTTGCCAGTTCTTTAAGGCTGACTCTCTCTCTTGGGCACAGTTGTGGGTTACATGGAGCTTCTTTGACAGGGACAAATCCATTGCTTTTGGCTCACAGTTCCCCACCCTCCACCTAGCCCTTAGACACCATTCACGATCCACTCCACACAGACCCTCACCTGCTGGAATCCTGATGTCCTCCTTGGTGATCCTCTAGGCTGAGGTAGGACATGAAATGATGCTATGTTGGCTCTCTCTCCCTGTGTGCCCATATCTGTGCATGTATCCATTAACCTCACCAACCATGAGAATGCAAGTCAATCAAAACACAGGCACTTCTGTCCTGCTGACAGTCTCCTATTCCTCAAATGTTCTCAGACCTGAGGAAGGATACATGTCTCCAACTGTAGGGAACATGTTTCAAGCACTATAAGTGGTCTCATGGAAGCTTCCTACCCTGGACCCAAAGTGGAGGTAGCATCCTACCCAAGTCACCCAGGGAAAGGGATTGGGGAGTGGGGACCTAAAGGCTATAGTTCTCTTCAAAGACATCTTTTTTTTAAATAAATTCGCTCTCCTCTCTCCACATTCTGATTCCTTTCAAATACTTGCAACAACAAAGGTGTCAAAAAGTATTGCAAATCTTCTTTTTTGCTTTGAAAATTCTGCATATTTTGGCTTATCACTTTGATAGGCAGATCTATTGCAGAAGTTTTCAATCCTATCCAACCCAATACACACTTTTAATAACAAATCTTTTTATCTCCCTCCTTTATTACCATGGAGTAAAATTTATAAATAACACAACCTACCTACATATATAATTTCAAAGAATCAATACAATGTATCAACTGTGAAATAAAAAAGAAATAATCTTTTATGTATACAAATACTAAAATAATATACATTTCAGTGTTTAAATGTTCAGGCATGGCTCCACTAGAAAAGAAAAGGAAGAAGCCAGATGTTTGCCCTCACTTTAATGAATAAACTCAGATTTAAGAAAAGGCAATGTTCAATTGAATATTGTCAACATTTCTTCCTGTATTTGTCATTTTAAAATACGGAATAAATAAATATATTCAGAGTTGGATAGATGAGAAAGGTTCTTTCAACATGGGTTCAACAGCTATAAATGCAGAATGATCCGTTTTAACAATTCGAATTCCACACGTGACATGGCCTTCAGTAACATATTTTGAATTCCTTACCAACTCTTAGGAACTCTGAAAACATAAAAAGATTGTATAAAATCTTTCCTCTACTTACACAGTAATTGCATTCCTAGAAAATTCAGTATATATGAAAATCATGACAAAATATAAACGTTTGTCCCTTGTGAGAAATTGGAAAGTCTCACAGAATATGGGACAATTCTTCATGGTGTAGGGCTGTCTCCCACACTGCCAAACACCTAGCCCTCTTCTTCCCAGAGAATTAAAGGCCAATTGGACCCCCAATCATTGTAACAACCAACAAAGACAAAAAAGTCCAAAACCTCCATAACTTCTCCTGGGGAAGGGTGGCATATCTTCTCCCATTAAAAATCACTAATCTGGGCTTCCCTGGTGGCACAGTGGTTGAGAGTCCGCCTGCCGATGCAGGGGACACGGGTTCATGCCCCTGTCTGGGAAGATTCCACATGCCGCGGAGCGGCTAGGCCCGTGAGCCATGGCCACTGAGCCTGCGCGTCCCGAGCCTGTGCTCTGCAATGGGAGAGGTCACAACAGTGAGAGGCCCGCGTACCGGAAAAAAAAAAAAATCACTAATCTGTTGTCTCATGAAGCCTAGAACAAAACTTAAATGTTACATCTCTTACATCCTGATGTGAGAAAAAGGAAGTATAAAATCCTTTGAGGAGAGTAAAGGAAGAAAACGTCTTGACCCAGAGAACAACTTTACATAGTTAACTGTGACTAAATGCTACCACCAGTTTTCAGCTAAATCAAGATAATTTTCCTCTCACTTAGCATATACCTGGCATCTTACTTAAACTTTGTTTAAACACTTGGTTTCCAAAGGATAGAGGGTGCTGATTAGGTTGATGAGAAAAAGCAACTTTTAAAAATATATATAAAATGATTCTTTTATAACATTTCTCTACAACCTAATGTGACCAAAAATGCTAACTATCTGAGTTAATAATGTCTATGCTATTGATTTTCAGATATTAATATTTTTCTTGGCCCGATTTCCAATATTAGCTTTCATCATGTAGATGAAATGCCTAGACAGGTGCTTAAAGCTGAAAGCATATTTATAAAGAGCGGTATTCACTGTTAGAAGAGAAAAAACATACCCCTTTGTGTACCTGTTTTATGCAATTCAGAAAAACAAAGTTCAAGGGATGAATGGTTTGACTTGAAATAGAAACAGAAATATATATTGCAGCATAACCTTAGCAGCACATTATAAGGCAAGTAGATATATGTCTCTTAACAGGCTGCCTCTCTCTGACAATCAGCTACTGTGAGCTATTTTTCAAGAAGCTTCATTATGGGTGAACAGATAAAACCTAATCTCTGCCCTTACATAAATTTCCTGCAGTATGAAGGCAAGGGTTAAAACAGTGCTTCTTGCAGAGTTATCCCTGGGCCTAGTCCTCTAATTCCAACTCTGACTTCAGTATAACCCTAGGGAAATCATTTAATCTCTTAGTTCCATCTGGAACTAGTGATTGTACTACTTTAGCTTTGTTATCCAAAAGCACTGGCAACTCAGCATTGTTTGATGTACATGAATAGCAGGTGTTGTATGTGTGTTAAGGCCCTTCTAGCTCCTCCCAAGCAGTCCAACATTTAGTGCCTTCCAAAACACGTAGGGCCAGAAAATCAAGTCACCAATCTCTGTCACTGTGACTCTTTGAGACACTGACTCTCAGAGCATGTGCCACACAATTTCTATCTGAGAAGTTTCATTACTTTATCTAGTTGCGTTACCAGTGCAACCTTTTTGAAACTATTACAATATTGTTTAGGAAAGACCCCTTTTTTCCACTTTTGGCTTCATTCTCAGACATGAAAGCCTATATACAAATCAGATATGAAATAGAGGAAGATGAAACTAGACATGTATAATTTACATTCATGACTATTTGTATATTTAGTGGCTTCGTCCTGAAGCACAATTTTAGTACATAAAATTATATTTAAATTTCTCAAACTTGCATGTCATCAGAATGCAAGGCTCTATAAATATTTTCATAGATCACCACTCTGATTGTAATAAAAAGCTCTGCTTGAATAATTATCCTTTCAAATAAGAGCAAATGGAAACAATTTAGATTTTTATCTTCTGGTTATATTAGCCAGAGTAGTTCAACCTTTAGTAATACCATGCATATGTCTACATGCAAGTTTTTCAAGTATATTATGATTGAAGAATACTCTAAACATTCAGAACTTTTTTTTGTAACTCCACATCAAGCCAAGTATGGAGTAGAAAATGAGCAGAGGCCCAATTCTATAGCTTAGAGAATCAGGCCAACTCTCTAGGCAATGAACTCTCTCTTTGGTGATCCTCAAATGAAGGTTTGAATTTCTTAGGGATATAGAAGAAATTCCTGAATTGGATGTGAAATCGGACTGGATGAAGCTTAAAATTCATATGGAACAAGATAGATGGCACTGTTTATTAACATGGGGAGGGGAGATTGGGTCCTCCAGGGGAAAGTAATAAGAGCTGCGGCATGGACCATTGACATGGACCGTTTGACTTGGTTGTATCATTTGGCTCAACACCCACCAAGAAGCAAACCCAGTTTTCAGCTAACATGAGTCTGAAAATTGGGGACATGGAGGGAGGTATAAAGAGAACTTTTAGGAAGTTATGCTCTATGATAGGCTACATATAAGATTCCTATACAAAGAAAATATAACCTAAGTTTCTGTAGTCCATTGTTCAAGGCTTTTGGAGTTAGACTTATATCTTTGACCATGAGTTCTTGCAGAGGCTGACTTCAAGACAGCACACACGCCAGATTTAGTGAGGATTACCCATATGTATTCAAATTCTTTAAGTAGAAATCAAATTCAAATGTAGTGAGAAAAATAGGCATAATTTGATATTTCATCAAGAGAAAAAAATAAAAGAAACTTTTTCCCCTTCAAGAACAACTTTGATTGGAAAGTTAAGATCATTTAACAAGATAATTCGAAATGTTTACCCAATAAGCCTATGGTTATTTACTTCAATAAATTCAACTCAAATTTTTGGCCATCTAAGTTCATTTCTTATAGGTTCCTCTTTTACATCAAATTTGCTTCTTTTCTTAAAGGAATAATTTACTAACCTTTGCAAATAAAAAAAAGAGGTAAATTAGAGAATCAAGAAATTGTATTATTATGTAAATTGACTTTAACAGTGCTACAATTTTTATAATTGAGAAAATATTCATGATTATCTATAACTAAATAATTTTTATGATCAAAAATAAAGAAAGTAATGTTTCTAATAGAACTACTACCAGGCAAACATTAACAAGCTGAGTATTTTAAATACTGCCATTATAGCTTTTGTTCCATTAAGTAAAAACTTTTTTCTGAAGGAATCAAGAAATATTTTTAGTTTCTTTAAAAAGAACCTATCTATGCTGTGATGCTAATAGGAGCATCCTTTATTTAATCTCTGTGAGACACTATCATTAAATCTGTGGGTCTGGTCATACTCAAAGACTTTAAGCAGAATGATGGAAAATGAAAACAAATTTGAAGGCGCTCCATGACACCAAAGACAACAATAGAAACATGACTCTAAGTTCCATAGTAACTCTCTATGTGACCTTAAATGTCTTTTTACCCTCTTTATGTCTCACTAAGTCACATAGGTGAAGGACCTCTTTAAGAGTATTAAAGATCCACTCTATTATTTCAACATTAAGAGCATAACACTTAAAAACATGTGAATGAAAAATGAGAACATCAGATAACTAAGAAGAAGTAGGAATTGATGATATTTGGAGTATTTCTCTTTGAGCAAATAATAATATACCATTTATTCTACTTACTTTATCAATATTTCAAAACTAAAATATTTTTAAATTTTTTTTAATATTTTAAAATATATTTTTTAAATATTTAAAAGAAAATTTTTTTTAGAGAGGATATATCCCAAAGGAATATATCAAAATTGGAAAACATGTATATTTTGAAAATAAATAACTATTTACCCTTTGTTTTGACTGATATTTTTACATTTAAAATGTTTTTTATCTCAAATAATATTTTAAAAGATTTGTAATTATTAACAGTGTATGATTTTTACAAGTTGGGAAAACAAGCTTAGTAGGTTTAAGGAGAATCACAAGATAAAGCAAACTTTACTTGGAAACTTGCGAACTCAGGAAACACAATTACCTATGGAAAGGGATATTGGGGGAAAATACTAATTTTTTGACATTCTAACACATTTTTTACCTTGAGTAGAATCTCATGTATTTTAAAAAGGGAAGTGAAATTTGGATCTACTATGACAGAGCTTCCCAAACTTTACCAAATCTTGGCTCACATAGAAAACAATATTTACACAGTACTCTGGGATAATGGATGAGGTTGCTCCAAACTGAGATGAAGCCAAAGGCTCTGGGCTACCTCAGGCACAACCCAGCTGCTCTAGTGGCTGATGGGATTAATATCTCCACACATCTGTGTCCACTGTTGTGTGATCTGTGGGGAAACTCTGCTCTCCAAAATGAAATGGCATGTAAATCTTCCACAACTTCTGGAAAACAGCTCAAAGTGCACCCATTCACAATAATGAGTCAGTAAAAATCCACTACGTTATTGCAACACTAAGCATTCTATACAAGCTAAAAACAAGGGCTGTTACCTTCATTTTATAATCATACCAAAAAAGAAGCACTCAATATTACAGCCAAAGTCTAAATCCATATCTTTTTGTTAATATCCAAAGCATTTAAAATTCAACTATCTTATATTTGGACAATTAACCAAAATTAATCTCTAGCTATAAAGCAGATGATTTCTCCTTATCATTTCCATTTTTTAGTTAGCCATTTTGAATAATGTAATTATTAGCTCACATGTGTCAACATTTTCTAAGAGCCTACTCTCATGTAGCAACCAAGAAGTAAGAAGTGTTAATATCAAAAATGCCAGGAGGAGGAACAAAAGAATACAAGATGAAGAAGAAGATGGTTAGACATTAAACCCCCAGAAAATGGTAGTTGTAGAGGTTGGAGGAGGTATAGCTGGAGAGAGATGAAGTTGCCTCAGAGTGGAGTTAATGTTTCACTGTATGCATTATATTCTTTATATCTCTACATTGCAAGCATTTTTAGGGCAAACCTAAGTAAGCAATCCTTCCAACATGGAAGGCCTGGAGCTCCTCATCCCAATACGGTAGGCTGAAATGTGGTTAGACCAAATTGTGATTAACTATGTAAGTGTACAATATGCATTGTATTTTAAAGACCTAGTGCTCCAAAATATCAAGGATCTCAACAGTAATTTTTATATTGATTACATACTGAAATTAAAATATTTTGGATATACTGAGTTAAATAAATTATACTATTAAAAGTAATTTTACCTCTTTATTTTTTAACATGGCTTCAAGAAAATTTAAAATTACAGATGTGGCTCATATTATACTTGTATTGGACAGTGCTGGTCTAGAGCATAAACTATGTAAGAGAAGAAAAAGATGAAATGAGCACACAAATAGAAAAAGAAGATGCTCTGGAATAGATCGAGAAAGAGACACTTCCAATAAACACACCTAAAGAGTTTCTAATAATTCCTCAGCAAGAAGGAATTATAAATTAGGATGCCCACTCTGGTTGGCCTAACTTAACTGTGTGTGGTTCTCCGTCTGTAATGTGGATTTAGTCATTCTAAATGAAATCTTTTGTTGTCACTTTTATAAATTCCTCCTTTAAGTATTGTGATAGACATTTAGATGATAGATGATAGATAGGTAGATAGATAGATACATAGATAGATAAATAGATAGATAGATAGATAGATAGATAGATAGATAGATAGATAAAGATAGATAGATCTCTACTCCATGGAGACAAACTGGCAATCGCAAAAAAGATTCTGGTGAAGAAAACTAGGCTAGGCACATGGCCCACCGCTGCCATCTTAGACTGAGTATCATGTGCACGGTCTGCACGTGGCCCGCCGAGCTGAGATGTCAGCCCCTGGCCACGGGAACTCTGTCTGAAGTGCCAGGTGAGAGGCCTCTGCTTGAGGCACCCTTTGAGAAGTGACACCAGACTAATCACAAAGGAAAAGAGAAGGGGAAAAAAGGTTAGACTTGGAGACCTTCAAAATGGCGGAGGAGTGAGACGTGCAGATTGCCTTCCTCCCCACAAATACATCTACGTGTGGAACAACTCCTACAGAACATCTACTGAACGGTGGCAGAAGACCTCAGACTTCCCAAAAGGCAAGAAACTCCCCACGTACCTGGGTAGGGCAAAAGAAAAAAGAAAAAACAGACAAAAGAATAGGGACGGGACCTGCACCAGTGGGAGGGAGCTGTGAAGGAGGAAAGGTTTCCACACACTAGGAAGCCCCTTCGTGGGCGGAGACTGCAGGTGTCGGGGTGGGGGGGGAGCTTCGAAGCCGCGGAGGAGAGCGCAGCAACAGGGGTGTGAAGGGCAAAGCAGAGAGATTCCCGCATGGAGGATCAGTGCCGACCAGCACTCACCAGCCCAGGAGGCTTGTCTGCTCACCCGCCGGGGCGGGCGGGGCTCGGAGCTGAGGCTCGGGCTTCGGTCGGAGCAAAGGAAGAGGACTGGCGGCGTGAACACAGCCTGAAGGGGGCTAGTTCACCACGGCTGGCCGGGAGGGAGTCTGGGGAAAAGTCTGGACCTGCCAAAGAGGCAAGAGACCATTGTTTCAGGGTGCGCGAGGAGAGGGGATTCAGAGCACCGCCTAAACGAGCTCCAGAGACAGGTGTGAGCCGCGGCTATCAGTGCGGACACCAGAGATGGGCATGAAACGTTAAGGCTGCTGCTACCGCCACCAAGAAGCCTGTATGCGAGCACAGGTCACTATCCACACTTCCCCTCCCGGAAGCCTGTGCAGCCCGCCACTGCCAGGGTTCCGTGATCCAGGGACAACTTCCCCTAGAGAACACACATCGCGCCTCAGGATGTTGCAACGTCATGCTGGCTTCTGCCACTGAAGGCTCGCCCCACATTCCGTACCCCTCCCTCCCCCCAGCCTGAGTGAGCCAGAGTCCCCTAATCAGCTGCTACTTTAACGCCGTCCTGTCTGAGTGAAGAACAGATGCCCTCACGTGACCTACACGCAGAGGCAGGGCCAAATCCAAAGCTGAACCCCAGGAGCTGTGCAAAGAGAAAGGAAAATCTGTCTCTCCGCTGCCTCAGGAGCAGCGGATTAAATCTCCACAGTCAACTTGATGTACCCTGCATCTCTGGAATACCTGAATAGGCAACGAATCATCCCAAATTGAGGCAGTGGACTTTGGGGGCAACGATATATATATATTTTTTCTTTTTCTCTTTTTGTGAGGATGTATGCGTATGCTTCTTAGTGTGATTTTGCCTGTATTCCTTTTTTTTTTTTTTTTTTTTTAGTATAGCTTTTAGCACTTGTGGATTTGTTTTTTGGTTTGGTTGCTCTCTTCTTCCATTTTACTTTTTTATTTTTAATAATTATTTTCCATTTTTTATTTTAATAACTATATTTTACTATCTTTTTTCCTTCTTTCTTTCTTTTTTTCTCCATTTTCTTCTGAGCCGTGTAGCTGACAGGGTCTTGGTGCTCCAGCCAGGTGTAAGACCTGAACCTCTGAGGTGGTAAAGCCGACTTCAGGACATTGGTCCACCAGAGACCTCCCAGCTCCATGTAATATTAAACAGCAAAAGCTCTCCCAGAGACCTCCACCTCAAGGCTAAGACTCAGCTCCACTCAACAACCGCCAAGCTACAGTGCTGGACACCCTATGCCAAACCACTAGCAAGACAGGAACGCAACACCACCCAGTAGCAGACAGGCAGCCTAAAATCATAATAAGATCACAGACACCCCAAAACACACCACCAAATGCAGTCCTGTCCACCAGAAAGACGAGATCCAGCCTCATCCACCACAACAGAGACACCAGTCTCCTCCACCCGGAAGCCTACACAACCAACTGAACAAACCTTAGCCACTGGGGGCACACATCAAAAACAATGGGAACTGGGCTTCCCTGGTGGTGCAGTGGTTGAGAGTCCACCTGCTGATGCAGGGGACACGGGTTCATGCCCCAGTCCGGGAAGATCCCACATGCCACGGAGCTGCTGGGCTCGTGAGCCATGGCCGCTAAGCCTGTGTGTCCGGAGCCTGTGCTCTGCAACGGGAGAGGCCACAACAGTGAGAGGCCCACATACCGCAAAACAAACAAACAAACAACGGGAACTACAAACCTGCAGCCTGCGAAAAGGAGACCCCAAACACAGTAAGTTAAGCAAAATGAGAAGACAGAAAAACACACCGCAGGTGAAGGAGCAAGGTAAACACCCATCAGACCAAACAAATGAAGAGGAAATAGGCAGTCTACATGAAAAAGAATTCAGAGTAATGATGCTAAAGATGATCCAAAATCTTGGAAATAGAATGGAGGAAATACAAGAAACTTTTAACAAGGACCTAGAAGAACTAAAGAGCAAACAAACAATGATGAACAACACAATAAATGAAATTCTAAATTCTCTAGAAGGAATCAATAGCAGAATAACTGAGGCAGAAGAATGGATAAGTGACCTAGAAGATAAAATAGTGGAAATAACTGCCACAGAGCAGAATAAAGAAAAAAAAAGAATGAAAAGAATTGAGGACAGTCTCAGAGACCTCTGGGACAACATTAAATGCACCAACATTCGAATTATAGGGGTCCCATAAGAAGAAGAGTAAAAGAAAGGGACTGAGAAAATATTTGCAGAGATTATAGTTGAAAACTTCCATAACATGGGAAAGGAAATAGTTAATCAAGTCCAGGAAGCACAGAGAGTCCCATACAGGATAAATCCAAGGAGAAACATGCCAAGACACATATTAATCAAACTATCAAAAATTAAATACAAAGAAAAAATATTAAAAGCAGCAAGGGAAAAACAGCAAATAACATACAAAGGAATCCCCATAAGGTTAACAGCTGATCTTTCAACAGAAACTCTGCAAGCCAGAAGTGAGTGGCAGGACATATTTAAAGTGATGAAAGGGGGGAACCTACACCAAGATTACTCTACCTAGCAAGGATCTCATTTAGATTCGGCAGAGAAATTAAAACCTTTACAGACAAGCAAAATCTAAGACAATTCAGCACCACCAAACCAGCTCTACAACAAATGCTAAAGGAACTTCTCTAGGCAGGAAACACAAGAGAAGGAAAAGACCTACAATAACAAACCCAAAACAATTAAGAAAATGGTAATAGGAAGATACATTTCGATAACTACCTTAAATGTAAATGGATTAAATGCTCAAACCAAAAGACATAGTATGGCTGAATGGATACAAAAAGAAGACCCATATATATGCTGTCTGCAAGAGACCCACTTCAGACCTAGAGACACATACAGACTGAAACTGAGGGGATGGAAATAGATATTCCATGCAAATGGAAACCAAAAGAAAGCTGAAGTAGCAATTCTCATATCAGACAAAATAGACTTTAAAATAAAGCCTATTACAGGAGACAAGGAAGGACACTACATAATGAACAAGGAATCATTCCAAGGAGAATTATATAACAATTGTAAATATTTATGCACCCAACACAGGAGCACCTCAATACATAAGGCAAATGCTAACAACCAGAAAAGGGGAAATCGACAGTCACACAATCATAGTAGGGGACTTTAACACCCCACTTTCACCAAAGGACAGACCATCCAAAATGAAAATAAGTAAGGAAACACAAGATTTAAATGACACATTAAACAAGATGAGCTTAATGGACATTCCAACCTATACGACAGAACACATTTTCATCTCAAGTGCTCATGGAACAATCTCCAGGACAGATCATATCTTGGGTCACAAATCAAACCTTGGTAAATTTAAGAAAATTAAGATCATATCAAGTATCTTTTCTGACCACAATGTTATGAGACTAGATATCAATTACAGGAAAAAATCTGTAAAAAATACAAATACATGGAGGCTAAACAATATGCTTCTTAATAACCAAGAGATCACCAAAGAAATCAAAGAGGAAATCAAAAAATACATAGAAACAAATGACAATGAAAACACAATGACCCAAAACCTATGGGATGCAGCAAAAGCAGTTCTAAGAGGGAAGTTTATAGCAACACAATCCAACCTAAAGAAACAAGAAAAATCTCAAATAAACAATCTAACCTTACACCTAAGGGAAGCAGAGAAAGAAAAACAAAAAAAAACCCAAAGGTAGTAGAAGGAAAGAAATCATAAAGATCAGAGCAGAAATAAATGAAATAGAAACAAAGAACACAATAGCAAAGATTAATAAGACTAAAAGCTGGTTCTTTGAGAAGATAAGCAAAATTGATAAACCATTAGCCAGACTCATCAAGAAAAAGAGGGAGAGGACTCAAATCTATAACGTTAGAAATGAAAAAGGAGAAGTTATAACGGACACTGCAAAAATACAGAGCATCATAAGAGATTACTACAAGCAACCCTATGACATTAAAATGGACAACCTGGAAGAAATGGACAAATTCTTAGAAAGGTATAACCTTCCAACACTGAACCAGGAAGAACTAGAAAATATGAACAGACGAATCACAAGCACAAAAATTAAGAATGTGATTAAAAACCTTCTAACAAACAAAAACCCAGGGCCAGATGGCTTCACAGGTGAATTATATCAAACATTTAGAGAAGAGCTAACACCCATCCTTCTCAAACTCTTCCAAAAAATTGCAGAGGAAGGAACACTCCCAAACTCATTCTTCAAGGCTATCATCAATCACCTTGATACCAGAACCAGACAAAGATAATCCAAAAAAAGAAAATTACAGACCAATATCACTGATGAATACAGATGCAAAAACCCTCAACAAAATACTAGAAAACAGAATCCAATGGCAAATTAAAAGGATCATTCACCATGATCAAGTGGGATTTATGCCAGGGATGCAAGTATTCTTCAATATATGCAAATTAATCAATGTGATACACCATATTAACAAATTAAGGAATAAAAACCATATGATCATCTCAGTAGATGCAGAAAAGGTTTTGACAAAATTCAACACCCACTTATGATAAAACCCTCCAGAAGGTAGGCATAGAGGGAACTTACCTCAACATAATAAAGGCCATACATGACAAACCCACAGCCAACATCTTTCTTAATGGTGAAAAACTGAAGCTATTTACACTAAGATCAGGAACAAGACAAGGTTGCCCACCCTAACCGCTATTATTTAACATGGTTTTGGAAGTTTTAGCCACAGCAATAAGAGAAGAAAAAGAAATATAAAGATTCCAAATCGGAAAAGAAGAAGTAAAGCTGTCACTGTTTGCTGATGACATGCTACTATACATAGAGATTCCTAAAGACACTACCAGAAAACTACTAGAGCTGATCAATGATTTTGATAAAGTAGCAGGAAACAAAATTAATGCACAGAAATCTCTTGCATTCCTATACACTAATGATGAAAAATCTGAAAGAGAAATTATGGAAACACTCCCATTTACCATTGCAACAAAAAGAATAAAATACCTAGGAACAAACCTACAGAGGGAGAAAAAAGACCTGTATGCAGAAAACTATAAGATACTGATGAAAGAAATTAAAGATGACACAAACAGATGGAGAGACATACCATGCTCTTGGATTGGAAAAATCAACATTGTGAAAATGACTATAGTACCCAAAGCAATCTGCAGTTCAATGCAATCCCTATCAAACTACCAATGGCATTTTTCACAGAATTAGAACCAAAAATTTCACAATTTGTATGGAAATACAAAAGACCCCAAAGAGCCAAAACAATGTTGAGAAAGAAAAGCAGAGCTGGTGGAATCACACTCTCTGACTTCAGACTATACTACAAAACTACAGTAATCAAGGCAGTATGGTACTGACACAAAAACAGAAATATAGATCAATGGAACAGGATAGAAAGCCCAGAGAGAAACCCACGCACATATGGTCACCTTATTCTTGATAAAGGAGGCAAGAATATACAATGGAGAAAAGACAGCCTCTTCAATAAGTGGTGCTGGGAAAACTGGACAGCTACATGTAAAAAAATGAAATTAGAACACTTCTTAACCCCATACACAAAAATAAACTCAAAATGGATTAAAGACCTAAATGTAAGGCCAGACACTATAAAATTCTTAGAGGAAAACATAGGCAGAACACTCTATGACATAAATCACAGCAAGATCCTTTTTGACCCACCTCCTAGAGAAATGGAAATTTAAAAAATAAACAAATGGGACCTAATGAAACTTCAAAGCTTTTGCACAGCAAAGGAAACCATAAACAAGACCAAAAGACAACCCTCAGAATGGGAGAAAATATTTGCAAATGAAGCAACTGACAAAGGATTAATCTCCAAAATTACAAGCAGCTCATGCAGCTCAATATTAGAAAAACGAACAACCCAATCCAAAAATGGGCAGAAGACCTAAATAGACATTTCTCCAAAGAAGATATACAGACAGCCAACAAACACATGAAAGAATGCTCAACATCACTAATCATTAGAGAAATGCAAATCAATAGTACAATGAGGTATTACCTCACTCCAGTCAGAATGGCCATCATCAAAAAATCTACAAATAATAAATTCTGGAGAGTGTGGAGGAAAGGGAACCCTATTGCATTGTTGTTGGGAATGTAAGTTGATACAGCCACTAGGGAGGACAGTATGGAGTTTCCTTAAAAAACTAAAAATAGAACTACCATACAATCCAACAATCCCACTACTGGGCATATACCCTGAGAAAACCATAATTTGAAAAGAGTCATGTACCACAATATTCGTTGCAGCTCTATTTACAATAGCCAGGACATGGAAGCAACCCAAGTGTCCATTGACAGATGAATAGATAAAGAAGTTGTGGTACATATATACAATGGAATATTACTCAGCCATAAAAAGAAACAAGATTGAGTCATTTGTAGTGAGGTGGATGGACCTAGAGTCTGTCATACAGAGTGAAGTAAGTCAGAAAGAGAAAAACAAATACTGTATGCTAACACATATATGTGGAATCTAAGAAAAAAAAAGGTTATGAAGAACCTAGGGGCAGGACAGGAATAAAGATGCAGATGTAGAGAATGGACTTGAGGACACAGGGAGGGGGAAGGGTAAGCTGGGACGAAGTAAGAGAGTGGCATGGACATATATACACTACCAAATGTAAAATAGCTAGTGGGAATCAGCCACATAGCACAGGGAGATTAGCTCGGTGCTTTGTGACTAGCTAGAGTGGTGGGATAAGGAGGGTGGGAGGGAGTTACAAGAGGGAGGAGATATGAGGATGTATGTATATGTATAGTGATTCACTTTGTTATATAACAGAAACTAACACACCATTGTAAAGTAATTATATTCCAATAAAGATGTTTAAAAAAAAATAGAAGACTAGGCTACATTACAACTGTATACTTCATGTAGATTTTCCAAGCTATAGAAAGCCAACTACATCATCTATGTTTTCAGGGAAAGTGAATAAATCATTACTCAAGACAGATGGTTAACTTTCCTATTTTAAAGATCTCCAAACATTTTAGAAGAGAGTAGGGTCTTTGGCATCTTCACCCCTTCTCAAGACATTAAGAATTTCCAGGAGTGGTTGTCTTTCTCTCCTGGACTCCCAGGTATGAGATAACTTCTTTGCCCCGTGGATCAGCTACACCTACAATCACCCTCCCTGTGTAATACTCTCATTTCTTTTCTTAGAGATCTGTATTATCAATGGCCATTCATTTGACACTTAGCCCTTGCATTCAGTTGCAATCTGTTTAAATTTATTCTGATAGCTAAAGATAAGGGAAGAAAAGATGGAAATAATCTGTGACTTCAGTTTTCCAAATGGATTTCACATATAGTTACATAAGCTATGAATCTGCTATGCCAAAATAAATATATTTTCAGACTTTTCCTGTTTCAATTAACCACCATGTAGAGAAAATGATTGTTTTTCAAGAAGTGGGCATAAACAATTATCTACTTTCCACTCTTTTTCCATATCCCCAATTAGCATCACCCCTAACACTAGTCTTCAATTCAGTTCCGGAGAGATAGATGGTAGGTAGGTAGGTAGGTAGGTAGTTAGATAGATAGACAGACAGATAGATAGTAGTTAGATAGATAGACAAGTAAATCAACAAAAACTGTGCTCTTCAAGTAATGAAGAAACACTGAAATTCAATTTGAAAGTAAAATGCCCATAGTATATTACTTGTGAAGACTTTTTTTAAAAAGCCCGAAGATCTTGTGGCTAACTATGACTATTTATTATATGCCAGATGCTGTTTTCCACTCTAGGAGGACTAACTCATTTAAATTCATAACAACTCTGTGCGGTGGGTAGTATTATTATCAACACCTCCCTTTAAGATGAGGAGACTGAAGCTCAGAAAGTTAATTCACTTGCCAACAATCAGGCTGTTAGCAAATAGTAGAGCTGAGACTGAACTCAAATAATGTCTGTAGAATCCATGCTCCCAGTCACCGCACAGTTCTTCCTCTCTTAAAGATGAATTCAAATGTAAGTCAAGATTCTTACTGAGCACAGAGTTTTTCTCCCAATATTAATGTCCCTTATTATTAATAAGTAATATACAATCTCCACTTTTATATTGTGAGTAGTCTGAGGGCAAGAATCACTTGCAGCTTCAACCTGCACCTAATATGGCTTTACCAATTCAGTCATTCAACAAATCCAATACTGAGCACCTAATATGTATTAGGTGCTCTAATAGGTGCTGGGAGTGTAAAATGAGCAAGACAGTCTCTGTCCTTAATGTTCTCACAGTCTGAGGTGGTTCCTTAGTTATAATATATTTTAACAAATGCTGTCCGAGCGGTATGAACCTAGTGCAATGAGGATACAGAGAAGGAAAACAATTAATTCTGCTTAGCAATATTAGAAAACAATGAAAACTTGATAATAAATTAAAAAGACATTTATTTTAAAAGGTCCATAGTACTTATAAATGTTATAGATTCTACCCAAAAAATCACTTAGATGAGATGTAAATAAACATCAGAAACTATACCACTGAAAAACTTGATGCAGCTAAAGAATTCTTTTGTGGCATATACTGCTAATACATAATATATAAATAATACACTCTTATACAGATATATATTTTTCACATCTTACAATCACATCATGTACAAAGTTCCTGCTGAACTATCATTATTTTGCCACTGTGTTAGACATTTTAATGATGTGCCATAGGGTTAGATAAGTTTCTGACAAAAGCTCACCTCTTCTCTGACATTATTTACTGATTTTTTTCTCTTACTTATTGAGTGTTATTTATATTGCCCTTCTACTAATGTATTTCTTTCCCACATCAATGTTTAGCACAGTTGCTTATGACAAAATGTCATATTAAGAGGGAACAGACACCTTTAAAGTCCTGAGAACATTACTACAGTAAATGCATAGGGAAAACAAGCAAGGGATATTAGTGATTTCCTCCCTCCCTCCCTCCCTCTTTCTCTCTCTTTCTCTCCTTCCTTCCTTCCTTTCTTTTTTTCTTTCTTCCTTTCTTTCTTTCTTTCAAGTAGTAGAGAGACTTAACTTACTGGGAATAGCAAGTTACCACAAAGATATGACAGCACAACAGGAAATACCTTTTAGTGCCAAAGCCCATATTAATGTACCAGGATATTGTTAACAGTTGACTTAATTTCTTTAATAAATTTGGTTGAATCAATTCACATTTTTCATGAAAAAAATTACAATAAGCTTTCTAATTGTATAAGATGTTACTCAACATGTAACAGATGCTACTCTCTGAAAGAAGAGTTTAGCGGTGAGATTTGCTCCCTTACAGTTTCTTTGGAAGCCATTTACTTCTAATTCAATGACATTTTAGAGGCAAAAAGTTCAGAGGCTTCACCGTAAATGTACTTATAAAATAATTCCTCCGTAAGTTATAATTAGCCATTATTACTTTATTTTTTAAAGAGTTTTGTCAGATCCAGTAAATATAAGAAGATTTGATTATGTGCTTACATATACATGGATAGTGAACATAGATTACAAAATCAAATGTGGGTCACTAGGTCAATTCCCTCAGAGTTAATAAGTTATAATTTACAGAATTATAAATTAATGGACTTAGTATATCTGGTTTCATGCTTTATTAATGGAATTTTTATTTGATTTGCCTCTATTTCTTTAACAGGATTAAAAATATATTTAAAGTGATATACTGCAGGAAAGGCACTAAAGTTCAAGTCAAAGATGAATACGTGAGATGATATGTCATTGTAGTTTTGATTTGCATTTCTCTAATGATTAGTGATGTTGAGCATTCTTTCATGTGTTTGTTGGCACTCTGTATATCTTCTTTGGAGAAATGTCTACTTAGGTCTTCTGCCCATTTTTGGATTGGGTTGTTTTTTTGTTATTAAGCTTCATGAGCTGCTTATAAATTTTGGAGATTAATCCTTTGTCAGTTGCTTCATTTGCAAATATTTTCTCCCATTCTGAGGGTTGTCTTTTGGTCTTCTTTATGGTTTCCTTTGCTGCGCAAAAGCTTTTAAGTTTCATTAGGCCCATCTCACACCAGTCAGAATGGCCATCATCAAAAAATCTAGAAACAATAAATGCTGGAGAGGGTGTGGAGAAAAGTGAACCCTCTTACACTGTTGGTGGGAATGTAAATTGATACAGCCACTGTGGAGAACAGTATGGAGGTTCCTTAAAAAGCTACAAATAGAACTACCATATGACCCAGCAATCCCACTACTGGGCATATACCCTGAGAAAACCATAATTCAAAAAGAGTCATGTACCAAAATGTTCATTGCAGCTCTATTTACAATAGCCCAGAGATGGAAACAACCTAAGTGTCCATCATCGGATGAATGGATAAAGAAGATGTGGCACATATATACAATGGAATATTACTCAGCCATAAAAAGAAACGAAATTGAGCTATTTGTAATGAGGTGGATAGACCTAGAGTCTGTCATACAGAGTGAAGTAAGTCAGAAAGAGAGAGACAAATACCGTATGCTAACACATATATATGGAATTTAAGAAATAAAAATGTCATGAAAAACCTAGGGGTGAAACAGGAATAAAGACACAGACTTACTAGAGAATGGACTTGAGGCTATGGGGAGGGGGAAGGGTAAACGGTGACAAAGTGAGAAAGAGGCATGGACATATATACACTACCAAACGTAAGGTAGATAACTAGTGGGAAGCAGCTGCATAGCACAGGGAGATCAGCTCGGTGCTTTGTGACCGCCTGGAGGGGTGGGATAGGGAGGGTGGGAGGGAGGGAGATGCAAGTGGGAAGAGATATGGGAACATATGTATATATATAACTGATTCATTTTGTTGTGAAGCTGAAACTAACATACCATTGTAAAGCAATTATACTCCAATAAAGATGTTAAAAAAAAAAAGATGAATACGAAATACTGAAGTGAACATTAGCCTCCTATACATTAGAGCAGAATGCAATGCATGTTTTGTACATCCTTTATGTCTGTAATATACAATGTGGTATGTAAGTATGCATTATCCTATCCTTTAACAATAGCTTTTACTGATTTTCACTTTGGCACTAGATCGTTGGCTTCCATTGAAAGGCAAGATAAGAAACAGCATTAAAAATTGCAATAGCTAGAGAGGTGCTTGTGAAATTGTTACCCACTAGAGCATCCTATATAAAGTGCCACATGATAAATGTCTTTTATATTTATTAGCTAGAAAAGCTTTACTCCCATTAGGAGTTGATATGTTTTAGTCTTATTAATCATATTCCTCCTTTCACTTTGGCTACCTGGAAGCTAACACCTAAGTGTGTGACTCAAATTCATTACCTAGAGGATTACATTCACCATGTTGTACTCTATACCTCCTAGTATAACAATTTTTTGCCTCACTTTTTAATTTTACTCATTTATATTTTTAAAATTTTTTTAAATTTAAAACTATATGTCTTAAAAATGGAGTATAGGGCTTCCCTGGTGGCGCAGTGGTTGAGAGTCCCCCTGCCGATGCAGGGGACATGGGTTCGTGTCCCGGTCCAGGAAAATCCCACATGCCATGGAGTGGCTGGGCCCGTGAGCCATGGCCGCTGAGCCTGCGCATCCGGAGCCTGTGCTCCGCAACGGGAGAGGCCACAACAGTGAGAGGCCCGCGTACCGCAAAAAAAAAAAAAAAGAAGTATAAATAATCATATAAACCAGTAAGACCCTGAACAAATCCTTTAATCTCTAAATTATAATTTTCACATTTTTAAAATAAAGGTAATACAAGATGTTGTAAAACTCAAAATAGATTATTTATAACAGTATTTAAGGGTCATTTTACAAATATTATGGCTTACTGTATTGCCAAAGAGAGCAGCACTGAAATTTGCATTAGGTCTGTAAACTCGATATCGGGTATCTGCTACGGTTTTGGAGTCTTTTGGAAAACTATTCCTCCTCCTCCCTCACTGCCCAGCTCCAGAAGGGGACACATGACTCAGATCTGGCTAAAAAGCATACCGTGTCCCTGGCCATAGTCATTAGGTCCAGATGGGCACATGACCCAAGCTGGAATAAAGTCATACCTGAGATTTGATGAAGCATAGGGAAACTGGTATTCTCATTTCACTGAAATTGTCCACAGTGAGATGATCCAAGTCTAGAGCTGCTAAGAGGACATTTTTCTCACTTTATAGGGAGAGTATACCTTAGAATAAAATCAAACCAATGCAAAGGAAAGCAGAATTGAGCGAGATAGAGATGGTGTTCTGACCACAAAGTTTGAGTCCCTTGATCCAACCATGTCTAAAGCCATCTGCACCCCCAAACATAGCATCTTATGAGTTATCATCATTGTCTCTCTAATTCACAATTTTAATTCAGGCAAATTCACAGAGCAAGGGAAACCTACTTGATCATCCTATAATGCTGTACTAAAATATGTCCAATCAGTACAGAAAATATAAAAAACTCACTGGCCAGGATATTTTAAAAATCAACTTCCAAACCTATGAGCAAAAAGCTGGAGATTGTGAGAGGGAAAATTCTCTATAAACTGCAGTATATTAACCCAGATTTTCTGAAAAGTAGATGCCAAGATGGGATTTAAAAGTTCAAGGATTTCATTAAGATAAACTCCTGTGTGGGAGAAAACTGGGAGGGAGCTGGAAAAAGTTAGTCATTTGTCTGTGATGTAAGTCTGACCCTGATTGAAAAAGAAAGGGAGGAAAGTTGGATGCCATTGTAGATGGCAGTGCAGTTTAGAAGGTTTGGCAAGACTGCTGGGGAGACCTCAAGCCCAAAGCTGGCCAGTCTCCCAGGAACAGGCTTGCTTTAGTATCCCTGCCACAGTTAGTCATTGACTACAAGCAATCATGGAAAGCATGGCCTGGGCTCAGTGGATTTCAAAGTGAGTGGCCAAGGCACTTGGTCAATTACACTCCCATGGTTAGAGGTCTGTGAGGCACATACTTATGGCTGACATCTACAGTGAGATCTATGGCACAGATGATACAACTAAGGCTAAGGAAGCAGTTAAATATGGTGTCAAGTGAAAAACATTGAATTAGAGGAAGAATGGCAGAAACTGGGCTTCCCTGGTGGCACAGTGGTTGAGAGTCCGCCTGCCGATGCAGGGGACACGGGTTCGCGTCCCGATCCGGGAAGATCCCACCTGCCGCGGAGCGGCTGGGCCCATGAGCCATGACCGCTGAGCCTGTGCGTCTGGAGCCTGTGCACCTGTGCTCCGCAACGGGAGAGGCCACGACAGTGAGAGGCCCGCGTACTGAAAAAAAAAAAAAAAGAATGGCAGAAACTAAGTTAATTTTTTTCTTATAATTCAGAAATAAGGAATATTGATGGCTTTATATGGATTCTTGGCTCTGGGCTATATGGCTCAATTGGTTATGAGACTTACAGCATTTGTCTAACTTTTTGGATGCAACCTTCTCCCATGCCAATGCCTTTAATTGTGTCTGTTTACCTTTGCAAGGTAAAAAGAGTCTCTATGACATGTATAATAACAAAAGCCAAGGTAATAATCATGTTGTCATGATATCAGGTCCAAACTTGTAACTCTCAGGTATAATCTTTTATTGTTAAATCCCCAAAGTGGAGCACACAGTAGCTATTTCTTTTATAACTCCCCCGAGTTCCCAGCCAAGGTTTAGGAATCTAAGTCCAGAGCCTGAACATTATCCTGTTCTGTTCTTGTGAAATGATCTTCACACAGGGTGTACTTAATAACTATACTATCTGATGGATATGGGAGAGATCAGTGCAACATTTAAGGCAGGAAAGCTATGAAATCAATGAATGCTCTCAAATCTCCTCTTGTAATTAACTGTCCCTGTGAAAATTGCACCCTAAACCTGAGTGCACAGATTCTAGGACTGTTTCCTTGAACTCCAGACTTCCATTACTCTTGATTCTTGATTCATTGACTCTTTTTATGTTAATGCATTCATCAATGCCTACTGTTGCCATATTATACATTGGGTGTGATGCTTTCTTATTGTTATTTATCAGGGAGAAAGCATTTTATCACTGCTTAAAACTTTTATTATGATCCCTTTAAATTCAATTTTAAAGTTGAGTTATGGCAGTTTGATCCTGCCATTTTAAGCCCCATTTAAAAATAAAAGGAGCAAAAACATTTCAAAGGAAGATAATCTGTAAGCAGAGAAGGGCAAATCCATAGAAATCTTATTTCACAGGATTGGAAGGAATCTTGAAGCTACAAAATATATGCCAGATGTTGAAAGTCCTGCTTTCAAATTCTCTCTCAGTATCCAGACAGTAAGAGTACTACAGTGGTTAAGGGTTCCTGCTCTGGAGACAGGCTGAGTTCAAATCCCCATGAATAGATTGCTAACCTTATGATCTTGAACAAGAAAACAGAGATAGTGATATTACCTACTTCCTAGAATGGTTTATGTGAATTAAATAAGAAAATCCTATTCAGGAATTTGGCATAATCCTAGCACATTTTATTCGATGCTCATTTGTTGTTGTTTTCTTATAAAGCACTGCATAGTATGTGACCTACAGAATTTAATGGAAGGTAGCTATTATTGTCCCAATGAGAACATGTGTAGTTGTCATATTTGCTGATTTGGGAGACTATAAAATTATAGTCTCCATATTAAGTCATTTTTGAAGATCTAATCCAACCATTCATTGTCATCTATCAATTAGACCTGGTTAATAAGGGGCTCCTTTAGGTGCAGAAGCAAGGATCTAACAGATACCCCATGATGGATGAACTTGCAGAAATTTAGGAAACAGTGCCAGGGGATGAGCTAACTATATCATGAAAAAGGAGTTTTCCTTTTCTTCCCCCTACTGCCAAAAGGCCAGGAAAACCATGAGAAGCAGAAGAAATACTGTGGAAATTTGAGCCTGAAGAGAGGTAGGCAGTTTAATGTCTTTTCTTTTCTTTTCTTTTTTTCCTGATTAGGCTGGAAATACTCAGACTTCTCTTACTGGGAAAAGTTGATGAGAAGGAAACATTTTTTTTGCTCTTTTGCACTTTGTTTTTTTCCAGCCTTGAGATATAATTGACATAAAATTGTGTAAGTCGAAGGTGCACAATGTGTGGGTTTGATACATTTATATATTATAAATGATTACCACCATAGCATTAGCTAACATCTCCATCCCATCACATACCTACCATTTCTTTTTTGTGGTGAGAACATGTAAGATCTACACTCGTAGCAACTTTCAAGTATATAATTCAGTATTATTAGCTATAATCACAATGTTATACATTAGATCCCCAGAAATTATTCATCTTATAACTGGAAGTTTGTACCCTTTAACCAATCTCTCTCCATTTTGCCCAGCCCTAGCCCCTGATAATCACCACTCTTCTCTTTATTTTGCTTAGTTCAGCTTTTTTAAATTCCACATATAAGTGCTATGTACAGTATTTGTCTCTGTCTGTCTGACTTATTTCACTTAGCATAATGCCCTCAAGTTTTATCCAAGTTGTCACAAATGGCAGGATTTCTTTCTTTCTCGTGGCTAAATAGTATTTATTCTATATATATATATATATATATATATATATATATATATATATATATCTCACATTTTCTTTATCCATTCATCCATTGACAGACACTTAGGTTGTTGTCATATCTTGGCTATTGTGAAAAATGCTGCAATTAACATGGGAGGACAGATATCTCTACAAGATCCTGATTTTAATCCCTTTGAAAACATGGCCAGAAGTGGGATTTCTGGGTCATATGGTAGTTGTATTTTTAATTTCTTAAGGAATCTCCATACTGTTTTCCATAGTGGCTGCACAAATTTACATTCCCACTAACAGTACACAAAGGATCCCTTTTCTCCACACCCTCATCAACATTTGTTTTCTCTAGATAATAGTCATTCTAACAGGTGTCAGGTGATCGCTCATTGTGTTTTTGACCTGAATTTCCCTGATGATTAGTGATGTTGAAATCCTTTTCATGTGCCTATTACTCATTCATGTCTTCTTTGGAAAACTATCTATTCCATTCCTCTGTCCATTTTTTTTTAACATCTTTATTGGGGTATAATTGCTTTACAATGGTGTGTTAGTTTCTGCTTTATAACAAAGTGAATCAGTTATACATATACATATGTTCCCATATCTCTTCCCTCTTGCGTCTCCCTCCCTCCCACCCTCCCTATCCCAGCCCTCCAGGCGGTCACAAAGCACCGAGCTGATCTCCCTGTGCCATGCGGCTGCTTCCCACTAGCTATCTACCTTACGTTTGTTAGTGTGTTTATGTCCATGACTCTCTCTCGCCCTGTCACAGCTCACCTTTCCCCCTCCCCATATCCTCAAGTCCGTTCTCCAGTAGGTCTGTGTCTTTATTCCTGTCTTACCCCTAGGTTCTTCATGACATTTTTTTTTCTTCTTAAATTCCATATATATGTGTTATCATACAGTATTTGTCTTTTACTTTCTGACTTACTTCACTCTGTATGACAGACTCTAGGTCTATCCACCTCATTACAAATAGCTCAATTTCATTTCTTTTTATGGCTGAGTAATACTCCATTGTATATATGTGCCACATCTTCTTTATCCATTCATCTGATAATGGGCACTTAGGTTGTTTCCATCTCCAGGCTATTGTAAATAGAGCTGCAATGAACATTTTGGTACATGACTCTTTTTGAATTATGGTTTTCTCAGGGTATATGCCCAGTAGTGGGATTGCTGGGTCATATGGTAGTTCTATTTGTAGATTTTTAAGGAACCTCCATACTGTTCTCCATAGTGGCTGAACCAATTCACATTCCCACCAGCAGTGCAAGAGTATTCCCTTTTCTCCACACCCTCTCCAGCATTTATTGTTTCTAGATTTTTTGATGATGGCCATTCTGATTGGTGTGAGATGATATCTTATTATAGTTTTGATTTGCATTTCTCTAATGATTAATGATGTTGAGCATTCTTTCATGTGTTTGTTGGCACTCTGTATATCTTCTTTGGAGAAATGTCTATTTAGGTCTTCTGCCCATTTTTGGATTGGGTTGTTTGATTTTTGGTATTGAGCTGCATGAGCTGCTTGTAAATTTTGGAGATTAATCCTTTGTCAGTTGCTTCATTTGCAAATATTTTCTCCCATT
The DNA here is from genome assembly GCF_949774975.1 of Lagenorhynchus albirostris. Lineage (NCBI taxonomy): Eukaryota > Metazoa > Chordata > Mammalia > Artiodactyla > Delphinidae > Lagenorhynchus > Lagenorhynchus albirostris. The sequence continues at coordinate 37,179,847 of NC_083098.1, read as the reverse complement.
CTGAGGGTTGTCTTTTGGTCTTGTTTATGGTTTCCTTTGCTGTACAAAAGCTTTTAAGTTTCACTAGGTCCCATTTGTTTATTTTTGTTTTTATTTCCATTACTCTAGGAGGTGGGTCAGAAAGGATCTTGCTGTGATTTATGTCATAGAGTGTTCTGCCTATTTTTTCCTCTAAGAGTTTGACAGTTTCTGGCCTTACATTTAGGTCTTTAATCCATTTTGACCTTATTTTTGTGTATGGTGTTAGGGAGTGATCTAATATCATACTTTTACATGTATCTGTCCAGTTTTCCCAACACCACTTATTGAAGAGGCTGTCCTTTCTCCACTGTACATTCCTACCACCTTTATTAAAGATAAGGTGTCCATATGTGCGTGGGTTTATCTCTGGGCTTTCTATCCTGTTCCATTGATCTATCTTTCTGTTTTTGTGCCAGTATCATACTGTCTTGATTACTGTAGCTTTGTAGTATAGTCTGAAGTCAGGGAGCCTGATTCCTCCAGCTCCATTTTTCGTTCTCAAGATTGCTTTGGCTATTCGGGGTCTTTTGTGTTTCCATACAAATTGTGAAATTTTTTGTTCTAGTTCTGTGAAAAATGCCAGTGGTAGTTTGATAGGGATTGCATTGAATCTATTGATTGCTTTGGGTAGTAGAGTCATTTTCACAATGTTGATTCTTCCCATCCAAGAACATGGTATATCTCTGCATCTATTTGTATCATCTTTAATTTCTTTCATCAGTGTCTTATAATTTTCTGCATACAGGTCTTTTGTCTCCTTAGGTAGGTTTATTCCTAGATATTTTATTCTTTTTGTTGCAATGGTAAATGGGAGTGTTTTCTTGATTTCACTTTCAGATTTTTCATCATTAGTATATAGGAATGCCAGAGATTTCTGTGCATTAATTTTGTATCCTGCTACTTTAGCAAATTCATTGATTAGCTCTAGTAGTTTTCTGGTAGCATCTTTAGGATTGTCTATGTATAGTATCATGTCATCTGCTCTGCCCATTTTTTAATAGGATTGTTCATGGTTTTGCTATTGAGTTGTATGAGTTCCTTATATATTTTCATATTAATCCCATATCAGATATGTGACTTGAAAATATTTTCTCCCATTTCATGGATTACCTTTTCATTTTGTTGATTGTTTCATTTGCTGGGCAGAAGGTTTTTAGTTTGATAAAGCTACGTTTGTTGATTTTTGCTTTTGTTACTGTGTTTTTCGTGTCATATAAAAAAAAAATCATTACCAAGACCAATGTCAAGGAGGTTTTTCCCTAGGTTTTCTTCCAGGAGTTTTACAGTTTCAGGTCTCATATTTAAGTCTTTAAACACTTTGAGTTCATTGTTGTGAGTAGTGTAAGATAGGGGTCCAGTTTCATTCTTTTGCATGTGATTATCCAGTTTCAGTTTTCTCAGCACCTTTTATTGAAGACACTATCCTTTCCCTATTGAATATTCTTGGCTCGTTTGTCAAATATTAGTTGACCTATATTCAGGGGTTTATTTCTGGGCTCTTGATTCTGTTTCATTGGTCTGTGTGTCTATTTTTATGCCAGTACCATACTTTTTTGATTACTTTTGTAGTATAGTTTCAAATCAGTAAGTATGATATCTCCAGCTATTTCTTTCTCAGGATTGCTTTGGCTATTTTGGGTCTTTTGTGACTCCATACAAATTTTAGAATTTTTTTTTTGTATTTCTGTGGAAAATGCATTAAAATTTTTAATTTTATAGGGACTACATTAAATCTATACAAAGAAACAATTTTTTTTTTCCCGGTATGCGGGCCTCTCACTGTTGTGGCCTCTCCCATTGCGGAGCACAGGCTCTGGACGTGCAGGCTCAGCAGCCATGGCTCACGGGCCCAGCCGCTCCATGGCATGTGGGATCTTCCCAGACTGGGGCACGAACCCATGTCCCCTGCATCAGCAGGCAGACTCTCAACAACTGCGCCACCAGGGAAGCCCCACAAAGAAACAGTTTTCAATGCAAAGTTAATTAAAGGACCCCATGGGCCTGGGGCCCCCACCAGTGGAGCAGGTGGAGTGAATCCCTCCTATAGTGTGCTCATCAGGCTACCTCTGGGAAGAAGGAGTAACTTTTTCTAATTTGCACAAAGTGCTTTATATGCAAGGATGGCCATGAATCCTGAACGCTTACATGGTTTTTTTGTTTGTTTTATTTTTGGCCACGCCACTAGCCTTGTGGGATCTTAATTCCCCGAGCAGGTATCAAACCCGGGCCCCAGCAGTGAAAGTGCAGAGTCCTAACCACTGGACCACCAGGGAATTCCCCCTACATGTTTTTCTGGCCCTAATCTTGTCTCATCTGTTGCCATTTTGTCTTAGTAAGTTTCTAAATTTCTTCAGCTAACTCCCTGATATAATTTGAAATCAGGAATTTTCTCAGAGCAATGAAGAACTGGATACTACTTTCAGGAAAAACTTTTAATATATTCCCTCTTAGAGAGAACCACACTCCATATTATGGGTCTTAATGTCACTATATAAATAAATTCTGGAATAAATACTGGAAAAATCAGCAGTATCACTCCCTACCATAGCACTTACCTAAAGAAGATGGAGAATTAGAAATCTTAGGAAACCTGAATCTGGGGCTTTGGCTTAGCCTTACCAATTCTCCCCAAAATTGGAGCCTGCTTCTGAACTTCAACAGTTAACTAAAAACCTATGTTCCCCAAGGCTCATCAGGATTTCTTTATTTTCCTCACACCTTACTGACTTTAGGATTCACTGCATGATATACCAGCTACACACTATTTCATTATGAACCTTCCACATGCTTATTCTGAAGTCAACCTATCTGGAGTCAATTGCCAGTGTCACCAGTTACTGTGTGGCCATAAACAAATTATTTAACATTTTTGAGATTCAGTTTCTTCATTTGTAAAATGGGGGTGATAACAGGCATAATTTGTATGACAATTGAATGGTTTAATATTTCAAAGTGCTTAGAACTTTAAAAAGTGCCTGGCACTCAATAAATGTTTGCACTAGTAGCAGCTGTACTCAGTCTTTTATTACCTGCTACCATGGTGTCCAAACGCTGAGCACAACATTCTGACTGGATTGTCCTCCTCTGAGTCAATCCAGCTGGTGAACCAATCTGAATCAATCTGAATCAATCTGGCTGGTGTTCCTGGTGTCTGAGTGTGGCCTAACCAATTATGAGTTCAATAATCACGATAGATAAGACCATTTCTCATATTTCATATAGTTTTATATAGCCATGGGCTATTATATGGTGTTAAAAGAACTGACTGTTCAATATATATAATGATAGACTGATGTAACAATTGGCTATACACTTCAAATAACACTTAAAGGCAAAAATTGGCTATGTTCTTTTGAACATTAATATTTACATCTTATTCTTTTAACTGAATATTGGACTTTAGTCCAAAGAGGTGCCAACATAATTTGACTTTGAAAATTCAAAGCCTTAAAGGAACAAAAGGAAAATTTGCATACTGACACAGTACACATATAATTGTCCCCAATATTCAATATAGGAAACCAATACACAATTATTTCAGCAAATTAAAGATAATTTTTATAATATATTATAGGTATTTACCCTCCTAACAACTTTTAGAACCACAGAATATGTGGACATATGATTTTATTTACAGATCTAATCATGCTCATTTACTTAGTCCTAGTAATAAAATCCTTGGTAGATTTCTGGGTTACCAGCCATGTGACTTTAGGCAAGGGTTGGTTTCCTCATCAGTAACAAGCAAATAATAGAATCTCTATTCATATACGTGTTGTGAGAATTGAACGAGTTAATGGTCCTTAGCCCAGTACCTGGAAGGACAAATGTTAGCATTCATCATAATCATCTTCTTCGTCTTCTTCCAAACACCTCAGTAACTCATATCTATATAATACCTTTTAACTGACAAAATAGAAGAAATAGTGAGGTGAAAAAAACAAACCTGCAATCACCTAAGCAAAATAATCAGTGCCTATGGCTGGAAAGAATTTAGGCAAATTAAGAAACCAAAAGATACTTAAATGTTTGTCTTTTTTTTTTTTTAAGCTAGAGAGCATTTTAGGAGATGGGTTTTCTCTCTGGCAGCACTGCCTTATATAATTTCATAAAGGTGCAAATCATTAATATAAGACTGTCCTTTAAGAGGAGCAAGAGAGCATACGAGTACTAAACCTTTCAGAAGAATAAAAGTGAAGGGGAGAACTATATATGCAAAATGATTTTGCTGCCAACAAAGAAGCAAGTAGAGCCCCTTGGCCTTTCACTGTGCTAAGCCTGGTTGGAGAAGGCCTGCAGAAGCTTATAGTAGCAACTCTCAAAATGTGGTCTCTGGACCAGCAACCTCACCTTTACCTGCAATTTGTACAAAAATACAAGCTCTCAGGCTTTATCCCTGAAACTCTGAGATTAAATTCAGTCATTCTCCTGCAAGCTAAAGTCTGAGAACCACTAGCTTACAAAAAACTCAGAAAAACAGAGAAGTAAACAGGAAGATACAACCCTCTGTGATAAGTACTCTGTACAATGGTGTTATTCCCAGGGAACTACTGGGGCGAACCAGGGGGATAACTTACTCCAATCCAGAATAGGAGGTAAGTATGAGATAAACCTTCAAATATTTATGTGAATCATTCAGCTAAAGGATGAATAAAGGACTGGCTTAGAGTCCAGATCTCTGTACTTCCATAGAACACTGAACAGAGTTCTACCATAAATAGTTATAGTTAATATTTGTTTAGCATTTCTTATTTGGCTGGAGTTATTTTAAACCCTTTACATACATTATTATATTTAATACTTAGGACATCCCTTATAAGAAAAGTAGCACTATTCTCCCTACTTTGTTGAAAGGAAACTAAGGTTTATAAAGTAAATATTCCTGAAAAGATGGGCAGGAAAATGTGATCAAGACTACATATGGAGGGTTTTGCTTTTTTGTGGGAGGAGGTAGACCTCCCTATAGTCATAGAAGGAGAAAAGATGCATGCGGAATGGATAGGTTCATAGATTTTGTCTACAAATATCATCTACTGAGTAAAAAGCAATGACTGGAGCCCAGTCAATACGGCAGCAGAGTCCATGATGCTAACCATTCCATTTTCCTTTTTTTTTAAACATCTTTATTGGAGAATAATTGCTTTACATTGTTGTGTTAGTTTCTGCTGTATAACAAAGTGAATCAGCTATACATATACATATATCCCCATATCCCCTCCCTTTTGTGTCTCCCTCCCACTCTCCCTATCCCACCCCCCTATGTGGTCACAAAGCACCAAGCTAATCTCCCTGTGCTACATGGCTGCTTCCACTAGATATCTATTCTACATTTGGTTGTGTATATATGTCAAAGCCACTCTCTCACTTCGTCCCAGCTTACCCTTCCCCTGCCCCGTGTCCTCAAGTCCATTCTCTACATCTGCGTCTTTATTCCTGAACTGCCCCTATGTTTTTCAGAACCTTTTTTTTTTCTTTTTAGATTCCATATATATGTGTTAGGTTATGGTATTTGTTTTTTCCTTCTGATTACTTCACTTTGTATGACAGATTCCAAGTCCATCCACCTCACTACAAATACTCAATTTCGTTTCTTTTAATGGCCGAGTAACATTCCATTGTATATATGTGCCACATCTTCTTTATCCATTCATCTGTCGATGGACACTTAGGTTGCTTCCATGTCCTGGCTATTGTAAATAGAGCTGCAATGAACATTGTGGTACATGACTCTTTTTGAAATATGGTTTCGTCATGGTATATGCTCAGTAGTGTGATTGCTGGGTCGTATGGTAGTTCTATTTTTAGTTTTTTAAGGAGCTTCCATACTGCTCTCCGTAGTGGCTGTATCAATTTACATTCCCACCAACAGTGCAAGAGGGTTCCCTTTTCTCCACACCCTCTCCAGAATTTAATGACTGTAGATATTTTGATGATGGCCATTCTGACAGATGTGAGGTGATACCTCATTGTAGTTTTGATTTATAATTCTCTAATGATTAGTGGTGTTGAGCATCCTTTCATGTGTTTGTTAGCAATCTGTATATCTTCTTTGGAAGAATGTCTATTTAGGTCTTCTGCCCATTTTTGGATTGTGGTGTTTGTTTTTTTGCTATTGAGCTGCATGAGCTACTTGTATATTTTGGAGATTAATCCTTTGTCAGTTGCTTCATTTGCAAATATTTTCTCCCATTCTGAGGGTTGTCTTTTCGTCTTGTTTATGGTTTGCTTTGCTGTGCAAAAGCTTTTAAGTTTCATTAGGTTCTATTTATTTTTGGTTGTTTCCATTTCTTTAGCAGGTGGGTCAAAAAGGAACTTGCTGTGATTGATGTCATACAGTGTTCTGCCTATGTTTTCCTCTAAGAGTTTTATTGTGTCTAGACTTACACTTAGGTCTTTAATCCATTTTGAGTTTATTTTTGTGTATGATGTTAGGGAGTGTTCTAATTTCATTTTTACATGTAGCTGCCCAGTTGTCCTAGCACCTGTGTACTCTTTCCTCCTTTATAAAAGATAAGATGACCATATGAGCATGGGTTTCTCTCTGGGCTTTCTGTCCTATTCCATTGATCTATATTTCTGTTTTTGTGCCAGTACCATACTGTCTTGATTAATATAGCTTTGTAGAAGAGCGTGAAGTCCAGGAGCCTGATACCTCCAGCTCCATTTTTCTTTCTCAAGATTGCTTTTCCTATTCGGGGTCTTTTGTATTTCCATACAAATTATGAAATTTTTTGTTCTAGTTCTGTGAAAATTGCCATTGGTAGTTTGATAGGTATTGCATTGAACTGCAGATTACATTGGGTACTATAGTCATTTCCACAATGTTGATTCTTCCAATCCAAGAACATGATATATCTCTCCAACAGTTTGTATCATCTTTAATTTCTTTCATCAGTGTCTTATAGTCTTCTGCATACATGTCTTTTGTCACCTTAGCTAGGTTTATTCTTACATATTTTATTCTTTTTGTTGCAATGGTAAATGGGAGTGTTCCTTAATTTCTCTTTCAGGCCTTCCATCATTAGTGTATAGGAATGCAAGAGATTTCTGTACATTAATTTTGTTTCCTGCTACTATAGCAAACACATTGATTAGCTCTAGTAGTTTTCTGGTAGCATATTTAGGATTCTCTATGTATAGTATCATGTCATCAGCAAACAGTGACAGCTTTACTTCTTCTTTTCTGATTTGGATTCATTTTACTTCTTTTTCTTCTCTGATTGCTGTGGCTAAAACTTCCAAAACTATGTTGAATAGTAGTAGTGAGAGTGGGGAACCTTGTCTTGTTCCTGATCTTAGTGGAAATGGTTTCAGTTTTTACCATTGAGAACGATGTTGGCTGGTCATATATGGCCTTTATTATGTTGCGGTATGTTCCCTCTATGCCTACTTTCTGGAGAGTTTTTATCAAAAGTGGGTGTTGAATTTTGTAGAAAGGTTTTTCTGCATCTATTGAGATAACCATATGGTTTTTATCCTTCAGTTTATTAATATGGTGTATCACATTGATTGATTTGCATATATTGAAGAATCCTTGCATTTCTGGGATAAACTCCACTTGATCATGGTGTATGATCCTTTTAATGTGCTATTGGATTCTGTTTGCTAGTATTTTGTTGATAACTATTGTATCTATATTCATCAGTGTTATTGGCCTGTGGTTTTCTTTTTTTGTGACATTGTATCTGGTTTTGGTATCAGGGTGATGGTGGCCTCGTAGAATGAGTTTGGGGCTGTTCCTCCCTCTGCTATGTTTTGGAGAGTTTGAGAAGGATAGGTGTTGGCTCTTCTCTAAATATTTGATAGAATTTGCCTGTGAAGCCATCTGGTCCCGGCATTTTGTTTGTTGGAAGATTTTTATCACAGTTTCAATTCAGTGCTTGTGATTGGTCTGTTTATATTTTGTATTTCTTCCTGGTTCAGTCTCAGAAGGTTGTGCTTTTCTAAGAATTTGTCCATTTCTTCCAGGATGTCCATTTTATTGGCATATAGTTGCTTGTAGTAATATCTCATGATCTTTTGTATTTCTGCATGGTCAGTTTTTACTTCTCTTTTTTCATTTCTAATTCTACTGATTTGAGACTTTTCCCTTTTTTTCTTGATGAGTCTGGCTAATGGTTTATCAATTTTGTTTATCGTCTGAAAGAACAACTTTTACTTTATGGATCTTTGCTATCTTTTCCTTCATTTCTTTTTCATTTATTTCTGATCTGATTTTTTATGATTTCTTTCCTTCTGCTAACCTTGGGGTTTTTTTGTTCTTCTTTCTCTAATTGCTTTAGGTGTAAGTTTAAGGGTTTTTTTGATATTTTTCTTGTTTCTTGAGGTAGGATTGTATTATTGCTATAAACTTCCCTCTTAGAACTGCTTTTGCTGCATCCCATAGGTTATGGGTGGTCGTGTTTCATTGTCATTTGTTTCTAGGTAGTTTTTGATTTTCTCTTTGATTTCTTCAGTGATCTCTAGGTTATCTAGTAGTGTATTGTTTAGCCTCTATGTGTTTGTATCTTTTACAGTTTTTTTTTCCTGTAATTGATATCTAGTCTCATAGCATTGTAGTCAGAAAAAATACTTGATACAATTTCAATTTTCTTAAATTTACCAAGGTTTGATTTGTGACACAAGATATGATCTATCCTGGAGAATGTTCCATGAGTGTTTGAGAAGAAAGTGTATTCTGATGTTTTTGGTTGGAATGTCCTATAAATTTCAATTAAGTCCATCTTGTTTAATGTGTCATTTAAATCTTGTGTTTCCTTATTTATTTTCATTTTAGTTGATCTCTCTATTGGTGATAGAAGGATGTTAAAGTCCCCTACTACTATTGTGTTACTGTAAATTTCCCCTCTTATGGCTGTTAGCATTTGCCTTATGTATTGAGGTGCTCCTATGTTGGGTGCATAAATATTTACAATTGTTATATCTTCTTCTTGAATTGATCCCTTGATCATTATGTACTGTCCTTCTTTGTCTCTTGTAATAGTCTTTATTTTAAACTCTATTTTGTCTGATATAAGAATGGCTACTCCAGCTTTCTTTTGATTTCCATTTGCATAGAATATCTTTTTCCATTCCCTCACTTTCAGTCTGTATGTGTCCCTAGGTCTGAAGTGGGTCTCTTGTTGACAGCATATATGTGGGTCTTGTTTTTGTATCCATTCAGCCAATCTATGTCTTTTAGTTTGAGCATTTAATCCATTTACCTTTAAGGTAATTATTGGTACATATGTTCCTATTACCATTCTCTTAATTGTTTTGGGTTTCTTTTTGTAGGTCTTTTTCTTCTCTTGTGTTTTCTGCCTAGAGAAGTTCCTTTAGCATTTGTTGTAAAGCTGGCTTGGTGGTGCGGAATTCTCTTAGCTTTTGCTTGTCTGTAAAGTTTTTAATTTCTCCGTCGAATCTGAATGCGATCTTTGCTGGGTAATCTTGGTTGTAGGTTTTTCCCTTTCATCACTTTAAATATGTCCTGCCACCTCCCTTCTGGATTGTAGAGTTTCTGCTGAAAGATCATCTGTTAACCTTGTGGGATTTCCCTTTTATATTATTTGTTGCTTTTCCCTTGCTACTTTTAATATTTTTTCTTTGTATTTAATTTTTGATAGTTTGATTAATATGTGTCTTGGCGTGTTTCTCCCTGGATTTATCCTGTATGGAACTCTGCACTTCCTCAACTTGACTATTTCCTTTCCCATATTAGGGAAGTATTCAACTGTAATCTTTTCAAATATTTTCTCAGTCCTTTTCCTTTTCTCTTCTTCTTATGGGACCCCTATAATTCGAATGTGGTGCATTTAATGTTGTCCCAGAGGTCTCTGAGACTGTCCTCAATTCTTTTTATTCTTTTTTTCTTTATTCTGCTCTGTGGCAGGTATTTGCACTATTTTATCTTCCAGGTCACTTATCCTTTCTTCTGCCTCAGTTATTCTGCTATTGATTCCTTCTAGAGAATTTAAAATTTTATTTATTGTGTTGTTCATCATTGTTTGCTCTTTAGTTCTTCTAGGTCCTTGTTAAACGTTTCTTGTATTTCCTCCATTCTATTTCCAAGATTTTGTATCATCTTTACTATCGTTACTCTGAATTCTTTTTCATGTAGACTGCCTATTTCCTCTTCATTTGTTTGGTCTGGTGGGTTTTTACCTTGCTCTTTCATCTGTTGTGTATTTCTCTGTCTTCTCATTTTGCTTAACTTACTGTGTTTGGGGTCTCCTTTTCACAGGCTGCAGGTCCGCAGTTCCCATTGTTTTTGGAGTCTGCCCCCAGTGGGCAAGGTTGGTTCAGTGGGTTGTGTAGGCTTCCTGGTGGAGGGGACTGGTGCCTGTGTTCTTGTGGATGTGGCTGGATCTTGTCTTTCTGGTGGGCAGGACCACGTCCAGTGGTGTGTTTTGGAGTGTCTGTGAACTTATTATGATTTTAGGCAGCCCCTCTGCTTATGGCTGGGGTTGTGTTCCTGTCTTGCTAGTTGTTTGGCATGGGGTGTCCAGCACTGGAGCTTTCTGGTCATTGAGTGGAGCTGGGCCTTGGTGTTGAGACAGAGGTCTCTGGGAGAGCTTTCACTGATTGATATTACATGGGGCTGGGAGGTCTCTAGTGTTCCAATGTCCTGAACTCGGCTCTCCTACCTCAGAGGCTCAGGCCTGATACCTGGCCAGAGCACCAAGGCCCTGTCAGCCACATGCCTGGTCATTACAGGAATTCCAGTGTCTCCTTTCTCTTTCATCTCCTGACAAATAACAACCTGGTCTTTCTAATGTCAGCTGCCTGTGGCAGCAACTTCTTCCAGTCCCATTTCCATTTTACTTTTAATTACTCTTACCATATTGAATTAATATTGTCTTGTTATTTGTCTGCCACCCCTCATTAGATGGGGGAGCTCTTTAATCTCTGAATCCCAGCCAGGTTCCAGTACATAATAGGCACTCAATTAATTTTTTTGAAAATTGTGAATAAATGAATAAATAAATGATGGTAAACGTAATTTATTCTAAAGGAATCCCTTTCGTTTTTACATTTTGGTTTGGGTCCACTAAAAAGAATGTTTGTGAATATAATAGACATTTGGTTATCATCCTAACAACCATTCTACCGCTCATCCATGATGTTACATCCATGTAGTTCTAGAAAAGCTGGATTTACCTTCAGCCCCATGAATGGAGTACAAAATCTAGTGTAAGCTAATCATTGCATTCCACACTCTGAGCACTATTATTGCCTCATTCACAAGCATGTGATCCAGGCTAATACAATCAGAGAAAATCTCAGATCTTATGCTGAAAATTCTGGTATACAGATAATCTCTATTTCTCGGAAGTATGTGATGTACAGGTACAATAACTGGAATTGTTGTTGCTGCTTTACTATCGTGAAAAAAGCAACCTGAGGAAGAAGCAGATACACAAAGGAGAATAGAACCAAAATAACTTCATTACAACTGTCCTGATTAAACTTTACTTGAAGTCCGTTATTACTGCTCAGTTTCTCAATTTTTAATGTTTCCTATTATTTTGGCCAGTCTGTGCTGTTTTTTTCCTTTGATGCAAGCTAACATTTCCCAACTGATTTTAACAGAACACTTAATAGATTCCATTTTCTGCATCCTTTGTCTTTCAACAATTAGAACCATATGTATGTTACCTAATGCCTTAGACCTTCTATGAACTCTAGAAAACTTGATATTAAACAGTGGAAATTTCACTACCTTAACCCCAACCTCTTAAGACCCAGGACGAGTCACTGTTGCTTGTCCACCTCCAAACTAGTGCCCAAATCTGAAACCTTCTACCCTTTCTGACAACTGAATCTCTGATGCCTTGTTTTCTTAATCTTTCTATCTATAATCAATAGGAAACAGTTAATAAGCAGGTATTTTATTTGGGATAGAATATACCTAACTATAATCTGATAACAAAAGCTATAGATTTGATACCATTCCAGAGTCAATTATTTCTAACCATACAAAATATAGTTGAGATCAGGAGTTAGCTAGTCCAAATGGCTCCAAATCATTTACTAGTCACTAATGCAATTTCTCTCATCTTCTCCTGAAAATGCTCAGGAGACAGAAAAGAGAGATAAAATTTAAAACAACTTTGAAAACTAAAACTGAAAGCCTAGTGCCAGAATCTTAAATTATGTAGAGTGTAGAATGGAACTACACAGAGGAAAATGTACCTAAATTGCATCTCATGGCAGTTTCACATAGTGGTCAAAAATACGCACTCCAGATCACACAAAGGTGGATTGAATTTCATCATTACCCAGCTAGTTGAACCTGGTAAATGAAAATCTATAAAATTTTCTTTTCTATAAAATGGGAACAATATTATCACTATTGGGGACTGAATTGTGACCCCCCCCAAAAAAATCATAGGTTGAAGCCATAACCCCAATGTGACTGTACTTGAAGACAGTGTCTTTAAAGAAGTAATTAAGGTTAAATGAGGTCATACAGGTGGCAACCTCATCCAATAGGACTGGTGTCCTTATAAGAAGAAGAGATTCATAAGGAACAATACAAAAAGAGGATATTGCACTTATTAACATATATGCACTTAATACAGGAGCAATGAAATATATAAAGCAAACATTAATAGGTATAAAGAGAGAAGCTGACAATAATACAATAATAGTAGGGGATTTTAACATCCCACTTACATCAATGGACAGACCATCCAGACAGAAAATCAATAAGAAAGCACTGGCCTTAAATGATAAAAGAGACTAGTTGGACTTAATAGATATCTGCAGGACATTCCACCCAAAAACAGCAGAATACACATTCTTTTCAAGTGCACGTGGAACATTCTCCAGGATAGATCACATACTAGGTCACAAAACAAATCTCAACAAATTTAAGAGGATAGAAATTATATTAAGCCTTTTTTCCCACCACAACAGTAAGAAACCAGGAATCAATTACCGGAAGAAAAATGGTAAAAGCACAAACACATGGAAACTAAATAACATGCTGCTAAAAAAACAATATGTCAATGAAGAAATAAAAGAGAAAATCATAAAATACTTTGAGACAAATGAAAACAGAAACATAACTTTCCAAAATCTATTACAGGCCTTCCGCAAAAAAAAAGGGAAATCTCAAACATGCCACCTAACCTACTGTCTAAAGGAATTAGAAAAAGAACAAACAAAACCTAAATTCAGCAGAATGAAGGAAATACTAAAGATCAGAGAGGAAATAAATAGAGACATAAAATAGACAAGATCAATAAATCCAAGAGCTGGTTTTTTGAAAAGATAAACAAAAATGATAAACCTTTTGCCAAGCTCAACAAGAAGAAAAGAGAAAGGAGCCAAATAAACAAAATAAGAAATGGAAGAGGAGAAATAACAACTGATATCACAGAGATACAAAAAAATCATAAGAGAATACTGTGAACAGTTACATGCCAACAAATTGGACAACTTAGAAGAAATGGACAAATTTCTAGAAATATACAACCTTCCAAGACTGAATCAGGAGAAAACGGACAGACTGAACAAAGAGATCATTAGTAATCAAATTGAATTAGTAATTTAAAAAAAAACTCCGAGCAAACAAAAGTCCAGGACCAGATAGCATCATAGGGGACTTCTACACAACATATAAAACAGAGCTAATACCTATCCTTCTTAAGCTATTCTTAAAAAACTGAAGAGGATGGAACACTCCCAAATTCATTCTATGAGGCCACCATTACCCAGATACCAAAACCAGCAAAGATACTGCAGAAAAAAAAGAAAAGTACATGCAGTCTGATGAACATAGATGCAAAAATCATCAACAAAATATTTGCAAGTCAAATTCAATAGTATATAAAAAAGGATGAATTTTTTTAAAAAAAGGATCATTCACCCTGATCAAGTGGTATTTATCTCAGAGATGCAAGAATGGTTCAATATTTACAAATCAGTCAGTGTAATACACCACATTAACAAAAGGAAGAATAAAAATTACATGATAACCCAATAGAAGCATAAAAAAGCATTTGACAAAATTCAACATCCTTTTATGATGGATCAAACTTGGTATAGAAGGAACATATTTCAACATAATAAAAGCCATTTATGACAAACCCACAACTAACATCACACACAACAGTGAAAAGCTGAAAGCCTTTCCTCTAAAATCAGGAGCAAGACAAGAATGCCCATTCTTGCCACTTCTATTTAACCTAGTATTGGAAGTTCTGGCAATCTGACAAGAAAAATAAATAAAAGGCACCCAAATTGGAAGGGAAGAAGTAAAACTGTCACTATTTGCAGATGACATGATAATACTATATACAGAAAACCTTAAAATCTCTACCAAAAATCTATTAGAACTAATAAATAAAATCAGTAAAATTGCAGGTTGCAAGATTAATATACAGAAATCTGTTGTTTTTCTCTACATTAACAATGAACTATCAGAAAGAGAAAGCAAGAAAATAGTAGATGAAAGACCTATATGCTGAAAAATATAACACACTGTTGAAGGTATTTGAAAATGATACAAAGAAATGGAAAGGTATACCATGCTCTTGGACTGGAAGAATTAATATTGTTAAAATGTCCATACTATGCAAAATAATCTACAGATTTAATGTAATCCCTATCAAAATACCCTCAACATTTTTCACAAAACTAAAACAAATAACCCTAAAATTTATATGGAACCACAAAAGACCCCAAACTGCCAAAGCAATCTTGAGAAAAAAGAACGAAGTTGGAGGTATCACCCTCCTGACTTCAGACTATACTACAAAGCTATAGTAATCAAAACAGCATGGCACTGGCATAAAAACAACCACATAGATCGATGGAACAGAATAGAGAGCCCAGAAACAAAACCATGCACTTGTGACAAAGGAGGCAAGAATATACAATGGAAAAAAGAGTCTCTTCAATAAGCAGTGCTGGGAAAACTGGACAGCTACATGTAAAAGAATGAGATTAGAACATTCCCTCACACAATATATAAAAATAAATTCAAAACGGATTAAAGACCTAAATGTAAAATCTGAGAAGAGAGCATAGGCAGAATGTTCTTTGACATAAATTGTACAATATTTTTTTGGATCTGTCTTCTAAGGCAAAAGAAACAAAAGCAGAAGTAAACAAATGGGACCTAATTAAACTTAAAAGCTTTTGCAAAGCAAAGGAAACCATCAACAAAACAAAAAGAAAACCCACTGAATGGGAGAAAATATTTGCAAATGATATGGCTGATATAATATCCAAAATATATAAACAACTCAACATCAAAAAACAAACAACCTAATTTTAAAATAGGCAGACAACCTGAATAGAAGTTTTTCCAAAGATATACAAATGGCCAATAGGCACATGAAAAAATGCTAACCATCGCTAACCATCAGAGAAATGTACATTAAAACCACAATAGGATATCACCTCACACCTGTCAAAATGGCTATCATCAAAAAGTTTACAAATAACAAATGTTGTCAAGGACATGGAGAAAAGGGAACACTAGAACACTGTTGGTGTGATTGTAAATTGATGTGGCCACTATGGAAAACAGTAAAAATAGGCTAAAACTGAAAATAAAACTACCATATGATCCAGAAATTCCACAACTGGGTATATACATCCAAAGAAAATGAAAACACTAATTCAAAAAGATACATGCAGGGGGTGCTGGGAAGATGGCAGAAAAGTAAGATGCGGAGATCACCTTCCTCCCCACAGATACACCAGAAATACATCTACACATGGAACAACTCCTACAGAACACCTACTGAAGGCTGGCAGAAGACCTCAGACCTCCCAAAAGGCAAGAAACTCCCCACGTACCTGGGTAGGGCAAAAGAAAAAAAGAAAAAACAGAGACAAAAGAATAGGGACGGCACCTGCACCAGTGGGAGGGAGCTGTGAAGGAGGAAAAGTTTCCACACACTAGGAAGCCCCTTCGCGGGCGGAGACTGCGGGAGGCGGAGGGGGGAGCTTCGCAGCCGCGGAGGAGAGCACAGCAACAGGGATGCGGAGGGCAAAGCGGGGAGATTCCCGCACAGAGGGTCGGTGCCGACCGGCACTCACCAGCCCGAGAGGCTTGTCTGCTCACCCGCCGGGGCGGGCGGGGCTGCAAACTGAAGCTCGGGTTTCAGTCGGAGTGCAGGTAGAGGACTGGGGTTGGCGGCTTGAACATAGCCTGAAGGGGTTAGTGCACCACGGCTAGCCGGGAGGGAGTCCGGGGAAAAGTCTGCACCTGCCGAAGAGGCAAGAGATTTTTTCTTCCCTCTTTGTTTCCTGGTGCGCGAGGAGAGGGGTTTAAGAGCGCTGCTTAAAGGAACTCCAGAGATGGGCGCGAGCCGCGGCTAAAGGCGCAAACCCCAGAGACGGGTGCGAGCCGCGGCTAAAAGCGCGGACCCCAGGGACGGGCGGGAGATGCTAAGGCTGCTTCTGCCGCCACCAAGGGACCTGTGTGCAAGCACAGGTCACTATCCACACCCCTCTTCCGGGGAGCCTGTGCAGCCCGCCACTGCCAGGTTCCCGGGATCCAGGGACAACTTCCCCGGGAGAACATATGGTGGGCCTCAGGCTGGTGCAACATCATGCCGGCCTCTGCCGCCGCAGGCCCGCCCCACACGCCGTGCCCCTTCCTCCCCCCGGCCTGAGTGCGCCAGAGCCCCCGAATCAGCGGCTCCTTTAACCCCGTCCTGTCTGAGCAAAAAACAGACGCCCTCCAGCGACCTACACGCAGAGGCAGGGCCAAATCCAAAGTTGAGCCCCTGTGAGCTGTGAGAACAAAGAAGAGAAAGGGAAATCTCTCCCAGCAGCGTCAGAAACAGCGGATTAAAGCTCCACAATCAACTTGATGTACCTGCAACTGTGGAATACATGAATAGACAACGAAACATCCCAAATTGAGGAGGTGGACTAAGAGAGAAAGGTCTATGATTTTTTCCCCTTTTCCTCTTTTTGTGAATGTGTATGTGTATGCTTCTGTTTGAGATCTTGTCTGTATAGCTTTGCTTCCACCATTTGTCCTAGGGTTCTATCGGTCCATTGTCTTTTTTTAATTTTTTTCTTAAAAATTAATTTTAATTTTAATAACTTTATTATACCTTTCTTTCTTTCTTTCTTTCTTTCTTTCTTTCTTTCTTTCTTCTTTCTTTCTTTCCTTCTTTCTTTCTTTCCTTCCTTCCCTCCTTTAGACAACGAATCATCCCAAATTGAGGAGATGGACTCAGAGCAAGATTTATGATTTTTTTCCCCTTTACCTCTTTTTGTGAGGGTGTATGTGTATGCTTCTGTGTAAGACTTTGTCTGTATAGCTTTGCTTCCAACATTTGTCCTAAGGTTCTATCCGTCCCTTTTTTTTTTTCTAAGTATTTTTTAATTCAATAACTTTATTATACTTTATTTTATTTTACTGTACCTTCTTTCTTTCTGTCTTTTTTCCTTCCTTCCCTCCTTCCTTCCTTCCTTCCTCCCTCCCTCCTTTCTTTCCTTCTTGCCTTCTTTCCTTCTTCTCTGTTTTCTTTCTTTCTTTCTTTCTTTCTTTCTTTCTTTCTTTCTTTCTTTCTTCCTTCCTTCCTTCCTTCCTTCCATCCTTCCCTCATTTCTTTCTTTCTTTCTTTCTTCATACTTCTACTAATTCTTTCTACTTTTTCTCCCCTTTATTCTGAGACGTGTGGATGAAAGGTTCTTGGTGCTCCAGCCAGGAGTCAGGGCTCTGCCTCTGAGGTGGGAGAGCCAATTTCAGGACACTGGTCAACAAGAGACCTCCTAGCTCCACATAATATCAAACGGTGAAAATCTCCCAGGGATCTCCATCTCAACACCAAAACCCAGCTACACTCAACGACCAGCAAGCTACAGTGCTGGACAACCTATGCCAAACAACTAGCAAAACAGGAACACAACCCCACCCATTAGCAGAGAGACTGCCTAAAATCATAATAAGGCCACAGACATCCCAAAACACACCACAAGATGTGGACCTGCCCACTAGAGAGACAAGATCCAGCCTCATCCACCACAACACAGGCACTAGTCTCCTCCACCAGGAAGCCTACACAACCCACTGAACCAACCTAAGCCACTGGAGACAGACATCAAAAACAACAGGAACTATGAACCTGCAGCCTGCAAAAAGGAGACCCCAAACACAGTAAGATAAGCAAAATGAGAAGACAGAAAAACACACAGCAGATAAAGGAGCAAGATAAAAATGCACCAGACCTAACAAAAGAAGAGGAAATAGGCAGTCTACCTGAAAAAGGATTCAGAATAATGATAGTAAGGATGATCCAAAATCTTGGAAATAGAATGGACAAAATGCAAGAAACATTTAACAAGGACCTAGAAGAAATAAAGATGAAAAAGCAATGATGAACAACACAATAAATGAAATTAAAACTACTCTAGATGGGATCAACAGCAGAATAACTGAGGCAGAAGAATGGATAAGTGACCTGGAAGATAAAATAGTGGAAATCACTACTGCAGAGCAGAATAAAGAAAAAAGAATGAAAAGAACTGAGGACAGTCTCAGAGACCTCTGGGACAACATTAAATGCACCAACATTCGAATTATAGGGGTTCCAGAAGAAGAAGAGAAAAAGAAAGGGACTGAGAAAATATTTGAAGAGATTATAGTTGAAAACTTCCCTAATATGGGAAAGGAAATAGTTAATCAAGTCCAGGAAGCACAGAGAGTCCCATACAGGATAAATCCAAGAAGAAATACACCAAGACACATATTAATCAAACTATCAAAAATTAAATACAAAGAAAGCATATTAAAAGCAGCAAGGGAAAAACAACAAATAACACACAAGGGAATCCCCATAAGGTTAACAGCTGATCTCTCAGCAGAACCCCTGCAAGCCAGAACGGAGTGGCAGGACATACTGAAAGTGATGAAGGAGAAAAACCTGCAACGAAGATTACCCTACTCAGCAAGGATCTCATTCAGATTTCCTGGAGAAATTAAAATCTTTACAGACAAGCAAAAACTGAGAGAGTACAGCACCACCAAACCAGCTTTACAACAAATGCTAAACGAACTTCTCTAGACAAGAAACACAAGAGAAGGAAAAGACCTAAAATAATGAACCCAACACAATTTAGAAAATGGGAATAGGAACATACATATTGATAATTACCTTAAATGTAAATGGAATAAATGCTCCCACCAAAAGACACAGATTGGCTGAATGGATACAAAAACAGGCCCCTTACATATGCTGTCTACAAGAGACCCACTTCAGACCTAGAGACACATACAGACTGAAAGTAAGGGGATGGAAAAAGATATTCTATGCAAATGGAAACCAAAAGAAAGCTGAAGTAGCAATTCTCATATCAGACAAAATATACTTTAAAATAAAAACTATTAGAAGAGACAAAGAAGGACATTACATAATGATCAAGGGATCGATCCAAGAAGAAGATATAACAATTGTAAATATTTATGCACCCAACATAGAAGTATCTCAATACATAAGGCAAATACTAACAGCCATAAAAGGGGAAATGGACAGTAACACATTCATAATAGGGGACTTTAACACCCCACTTTCACCCATGGACAGATCATCCAAAATGAAAATAAATAAGGAAACACAAGCTTTAAATGATACATTAAACAAGATGGACTCAATTGATATTTATAGGACATTCCATCCAAAAACAACAGAATACACATTTTCCTCAAGTGCTCATGGAACATTCTCCAGGATAGATCATATCTTGGGTCACAAATCAAGCCTTGGTAAATTTAAGAAAATTGAAATTGTATCAAGTATCTTTTCTGACCACAATGCCATGAGACTAGATATCAATTACAGGAAAAGATCTGTAAAAAATACAAACACATGGAGGCTAAATAATACACTACTTAATAATGAAGTGATCACTGAAGAAATCAAAGAGGAAATAAAAAAATACCTAGAAACAAATGACAATGGAGACACAACGACCCAAAACCATGGGATGCAGCAAAAGCAGTTCTAAGGGGGAAGTTTATAGTAATACAAGCCCACCTTAAGAAGCAGGAAACATCTCAAATAAACAACCTAACCTTGCACCTCAAGCAATTAGAGAAAGAAGAACAAAAAAACCACAAAGCTAGCAGAAGGAAAGAAATCATAAAAATCAGATCAGAAATAAATGAAAAAGAAATGAAGGAAACAATAACAAAGATCAATAAAACTAAAAGCTGGTTCTTTGAGAAGATAAACAAAATAGATAAACCATTAGCCAGACCCATCAAGAAAAAAAGGGAGAAGACTCAAATCAATAGAATTAGAAATGAAAAAGGAGAAGTAACAACTGACACTGCAGAAATACAAAAGATCATGAGAGATTACTACAAGCAACTCTATGCCAATAAAATGGACATCCTGGAAGAAATGGACAAATTCTTAGAAATGCACAACCTTCTGAGACTGAACCAGGAAGAAATAGAAAATCTGAGCAGACCAATCACAAGCACTGAAATTGAAACTGTGATTAAAAAATCTTGCAACAAACAAAAGCCCAGGACCAGATGGCTTCACAGGCAAATTCTATCAAACATTTAGAGAAGAGCTAATGCCTATCCTTCTCAAACTCTTCCAAAATATAGCAGAGGGAGGAACACTCCCAAATTCCTTCTACAAGGCCACCATCACCTTGATAGCAAAACCAGACAAGGATGTCACAAAGAAAGAAAACTACAGGCCAATATCACTGATGAACATGGATGCAAAAATCCTCAACAAAATACTAGCAAACAGAATCCAACAGCACATTAAAAGGATCATACACCATGATCAAGTGGGGTTTATTCCAGGAATTCAAGGATTCTTCAATATACACAAATCAATCAACGTGATACACCATATTAACAAATTGAAGGAGAAAAACCATATGATCATCTCAATAGATGCAGAGAAAGCTTTTGACAAAATTCAACACCCATTTATGATAAAAACCCTGCAGAAAGTAGGCATAGAGGGAACTTTCCTCAACATAATAAAGGCCATATATGACAAGCCCACAGCAAACATCATCCTCAATGGTGAAAAACTGAAAGCATTTCCACTAAGATCAGGAACAAGACAATGTTGCCCACTCTCACCAATATTATTCAACATAGTTTCAGAAGTTTTAGCCACAGGAATCAGAGAAGAAAAGGAAATAAAAGGAATCCAAATCAGAAAAGAAGAAGTAAAGCTGTCACTGTTTGCAGATGACATGATACTATACATAGAGAACCCTAAAGATGCTACCAGAAAACTACTAGAGCTAATCAATGAATTTGCTAAAGTAGCAGGATACAAAGTTAATGCACAGAAATCTCTGGCATTCCCATATACTAATGATGAAAAATATGAAAGTGAAATCAAGAAAACACTCCAATTTACCATTGCAACAAAAAGAATAAAATATCTAGGAATAAACCTACCTAAGGAGACAAAAGACCTGTATGCAGAAAATTATAAGACACTGATGAAAGAAATTAAAGATGATACAAATAGATGGAGACATATACCATGTTCTTGGATTGGAAGAATCAACATTGTGAAAATGACTCTACTACCCAAAGCAATCTATAGATTCAATGCAATCCCTATCAAACTACCACTGGCATTTTTCACAGAACTAGAACAAAAAATTTCACAATTTGTATGGAAACACAAAAGACCCCGAATAGCCAAAGCAATCTTGAGAACGAGAAAAGGAGCTGGAGGAATCAGGCTCCCTGACTTCGGACTATACTAAAAGCTACAGTAATCAAGACAGTACGGAACTGGCACAAAAGCAGAAAGATAGATCAATGGAACAGGATAGAAAGCCCAGAGATAAACCCACGCACATATGGACACCTTATCTTTGATAAAGGTGGTAGGAATGTACAGTGGACGAAGGACAGCCTCTTCAATAAGTGGTGCTGGGAAATCTGGACAGATACATGTAAAAGTATGAGATTAGATCACTCCCTAACACCATACACAAAAATAAGCTCAAAATGGATTAGAGACCTAAATGTAAGGCCAGAAACTGTCAAACTCTTAGAGGAATACATAGGCAGAATACTCTATGACGTAAATCACAGCAAGATCCTTTCTGACCCACCTCCTAGAGTAATGGAAATAAAAACAAAAATAAACAAATGGGACCTAATGAAACTTCAAAGCTTTTGCACAGCAAAGGAAACCATAAACAAGACCAAAAGACAACCCTCAGAATGGGAGAAAATATTTGCAAATGAAGCAACTGACAAAGGATTAATCTCCAAAATTTACAAGCAGCTCATGCAGCTCAATAACAAAAAAAACAAAAAACCCAATCCAAAAATGGGTAGAAGACCTAAATAGACATTTCTCCAAAGAAGATATACAGACTGCCAACAAACACATGAAAGAATGCTCAACATCATTAATCATTAGAGAAATGCAAATCAAAACTACAATGAGGGCTTCCCTGGTGGCGCAGTGATTGAGAGTCCACCTGCCGATGCAGGGGACTCAGGTTTGTGCCCCGGTCCGGGAAGATCCCACATGCCGCGGAGCGGCTGGGCCCGTGAGCCATGGCCGCTGAGCCTGCGCGTCCGGAGCCTGTGCTCCGCAATGGGAGAGGCCACAACAGTGAGAGGCCCATGTACCACAAAAAAAAAAAAAAACTACAATGAGATATCATCTCACACCAGTCAGAATGGCCATCATCAAAAAATCTAGAAACAATAAATGCTGGAGAGGGTGTGGAGAAAAGGGAACACTCTCGCAGTGCTGGTGGGAATGTGAATTGGTTCAGCCACTATGGAGAACAGTATGGAGGTTCCTTAAAAAACTACAAATAGAACTATCATATGACCCAGCAATCCTACTACTGGGCATATACCCTGAGAAAACCAAAATTCAAAAAGAGTCATGTACCAAAATGTTCATTGCAGCTCTATTTACAATAGCCAGGAGATGGAAACAGCCTAAGTGTCCATCATCGGATGAATGGATAAAGAAGATGTGGCAAATATATACAATGGAATATTACTCAGCCATAAAAAGCAATGAAATTGAGATATTTGTAATGAGGTGGATGGACGTAGAGTCTGTCATACAGAGTGAAGTAAGTCGGAAAGAGAAAGACAAATGCAGTATGGTAACACACATATATGGAATTTAAGAAAAAAAAATGTCATGAAGAACCTAGGGGTAAGACAGGAATAAAGACACAGATCTACTGGAGAACGGACTTGAGGATATGGGGATGGGGAAGGGTGAGCTGTGACAGGGCGAGAGAGAGTCATGGACATATATACACTAACAAACGTAAGGTAGATAGCTAGTGGGAAGCAGCCGCATGGCACAGGGAGATCAGCTCGGTGCTTTGTGACCACCTGGAGGGTGGGATTGGGAGGGTGGGAGGGAGGGAGATGCAAGAGGGAAGAGATATGGGAACATATGTATATGTATAACTGATTCACTTTGTTATAAAGCAGAAACTAACACACCATTGTAAAGCAATTATACCCCAATAAAGATGTTAAAAAAAAACTGAAATAATAAATGTTTGTTGGGAATTCCCTAGTGGTCCAGTGGTTAAGGTCCCGTGCTTCCACTGCAGAGGGCATGGATTTGAACCCTGGTCAGGGAACTAAGATCCCCGCATGCAGCCAAGAAGTAAATAAAAAAATTTTTAATTAAAAAAAAAGATACATGCACCCCAACGTTCATAGCAGCATTATTTACAATAGCCAAGATGTAGAAGCAACCTAAGTGTCCATCAACAGATGAACGGATAAAGAAGATATGGTATATATACAATGGAATATTACTCAATCATAAAAAAGAATGAAATTCTGCCATTTGCGTGAACATGGATGGACCTAGAGGGTACTATGCTTAGTGATATAAGTCAGACAGAGAAAGACAAATACTCTGTTATCTCTTATATGTGGAATCTAAAAATAAAACAAATGAATGTATATAATAAAACAGAAACAGAGTCACAGATATAGAGAACAAATTTATGGTCACCAGTGGGGAGAGGGAAATGGGGAGAGGCAAGATAGGATTATGAGATTAAGAGATACAAACTACTATGTATAAAATAGATGAGTAACATGGATAAATTGTACAGTACAGTATCCATTATTTTGTAATAACTTTAAATGAAGTATAATCTATAAAAATATTGAATCGCTATTTTGTACACCTGAGACTAATATAACTTTGTAAGTCAGCTATACTTCAATTTTAAAAAGAGAAGAAGAAGAAGCAATCCCAGGGGATGAACATTCAGATAAAAGGTCATGTGGGAACACAGTGAGAAGCTGGCCATCTCCGAGTCAAGGAGAGAGGTCTCAGGAGAAACCAGCCCTGCTGACACCTTGATCTTGGTTCCAAAAGTGTGAGAAATAAATCTCTGTTTTTCAAGTCACTTGATCTGTGGTATTTTATTACAGCAACCCTAACAAACAAATACAGCCACCCTCATCGTCTCTTGTGAGAACAAAGTGAGTTAATGAGTATAGTGCCTAGAACATGGAAAGGCTCATGAATGTTTGTTCCTGTCATTTTTATTAATTCATAAACAGACACCATGTGGAAAAGGGTGGAAGGATACTTTCTACATCCCTCATCATCTGTCCCAAAATTCCTTGGGAAATTAGCCAGGGCAGATTAAGCCCCTGCTTTTGATGTTAAAGGCTGAGTTGGGCAACTTTTACAAGAGGTAAACTGGTCCACAACAAGAAGCTATTCCATGCACATCTTCCTTTTTCAGATTCCTCATTTTCCAACACATGCAACAAATATGAGGGTCCAGCAGCATAAAACCATGATCCAGAGGGTGTCGCCTATATTAATCCACCATCAGTCACATTCTTCTGAAGAAACAAATATCTGACAGCTAGAAATATCCAGCCCTGGAACCATGGGAAGAATGGAAGGTTGAAACCAAGGGTGGAGTCGTTGCTTTTTTCCCCCCACTGTATTAAGGATCTCTCTCTTAAGAAACTTCTAGTGGAATTGCTCTTATGGGTGGGTTATATGTGGGCTAAACTGTCCACCTCTACATTGCCCAACCACTTCTCTCCTCTTCATTTCTCTGACTGAAGGAAAACCTGCATCGTCTACTTATGTCTATATGCACACATAGAAATAAGTACATAAACACATCAAAATATTAACAATGGCTTCCCATCACTTAAAGAATTATTAAAGCTTCTTTTTAAATTTTTCTTCTTTTCTGTACATTTATATCTGTTAATTTTGTATGACAAATGTGTGCTATCTGCATTATTTTTAAAAGTAGAATTTTCAAATCCTACAGCTTTTATTTTTAAAAAAATCATATTCTCCTGAAAAAAGAAAACTCTTTGATGTTGATCATTTGACTAACTAAGGAATTGTAGTGGAAGTTTTTTAATATTGCAGTTTATTTGCATTTAATTATCCCAAAAAAGTTGTTTTGATTCTCCATGGAAGTTTCCGTGTGTAGATTCAGTTTTTTAAACTTAGGTTCTTAAATTCTTTTTTCTTTTTCTTTTTCTTTATTTATTTTTGGCTGTGTTGCATCTTGGTTGCTGCACACTGGCTTTCTCTAGTTGCGGCAAGCAGGGGCTACTCTTTGTTGCGGTGCGTGGGCTTCTCATTGAGGTGGATTCTCTTGTTGTGGAGCACGAGCTTCAGTAACTGTGGCACATGGGCTCAGTAGTTATGGCACATAAGGCTTAGTTGTTCTGCGACATGTGGGATCTTCTCGACCAGGGCTCGAACCCATGTCCCCTGCACTGACAGGCGAATTCTTAACCACTGTGCCACCAGGGAAGTCCCAGATTCTTAAATTCTTAAATAAACCATTTCCTAAATGTATCTCTTCTTCAGCTTTTCTGCTTGTAATTCAAAATTATCCTTGAACAATATGTTTAAAGCTATAGCCCCAGGTCTAGTTATTTCAGCATGAGTCACTTAATGACAGAAACTGAATTTTGATGGAGTTGAATAAGGATGGTTTAAGGTATTATGTTTAATATCCACTTACAGATGATTTCTGAGATTGTTTTAATTAATCTGAAGATCCTCCTTGAGAGCCTCCTATCCCTGTGAGATCTTCCTGGATTTCCAGCATGCCCAAGGCTGTTCCTCCTGCCCCATCCAGACAATCTCTACTCTCCCATCTTTCCCAAATCCACTTCTCTCCTTTCAAGACTTTCCTTGTTTGGGTCTTATCCTACAAAGTTCTAACTTTCCTGAAGAAATGGTAAAACCATTCATACTGTAAGGTATGAATTATCCCAATGGAAGATAAGTAATAAATGCATTTTGTATGTGGATGCTATGTTTTATTGATTTTTTTACTCATATAATACATTGCATATGTATATATGGTACACAGTAGGCATATGTGAGGTAGAATGAAGAATTCTAGAGAAAAATGCATAAGATATCTTCCCCAAAATTTGGCTTAAAATGTAGAAATTTTTCTTCATTCCAAAGCTATTTCCTTGCTTCAGATGACCTTGAAGCAACCTTTTTCTCTGAACATACTACAGCTTCCCTCAGTGAACCATCAAGCCCCAAACAACACAGAGCAGAGCCTGGCTTTACGGCAAATAAACAAACTATTAATCATTTCAAACTACTAGCTCCCTTTAGTACAGTAGTCTACACACAGTACACACTCAATAAATGTTATTGGAGATTATGATTAATAGTATGAACATTAAAGGCACACAGTAGTCAATAAATACTTGTTGAGTAACTTGATTTAACAGCAAATTGAAAGTGTTTAGCTAAGAAAAAATGAGTTGTTTTTTTTAATCTGGAGTTGTTTTATCAGTGGGTGGTGTTTGCCATTTCTAAATCACCATCTAAAATGTGTTTTCACTTCAAACCCTACATTTTAAAAAACTGTGTACTTTTATCCAATGTCATAGCAAATGTTCTACTTTCACACATCAGTTAGAGATTATAATTAAAATAACAGATTATTATAGACTTATGGCAAAATCATTTGTTGTGAAATGCATTAAAGCAGTAACTTGAAATTCATCAAGAAGACTTAATAAATTATAAATTAAATTAGCAAACGCAGACTACTCAAAACATTTTAGTATAAAATACTCCTTTCGTTTAACAATCTTTTCTAAGGCTAGATCATTTAATCCTATTTATCACAAAACAGCAATGGCAGAATATCTGCATGGATCTACATCTAAGAAGTTTTCACAAATTTAAAAACATATCTCTTTTACTGGCTTTGAAGAATAGCCCTGACTATAAAATGTGTCTTTTTCTAAATGAAAAATTATTCTTCATCGTAATATCTATGTGTTTTTATCAGTTTTACTGATTTTGCTCTCCTTCTCCCTTTGACAGAGGTAAAATAATTGAAACATCAATTCTGCAAATTAAATACAATATGAAAAACACTAGTATGCATACATATTTAATAACTGATCTCTATAGCATATACATTAATGAACACAAAAATTACATATATACCAATTTATCATACAACATGATCTTATCTAAGTACTCCATAGGACTCAAATCAAATAAACTGTACCATCAGATTGGAGACCACATTTTAAACCAATTCATTTCCATAAAATTTATGTAGCCATTAAGTAGTAAAACTGAACTGCTTTAATAATCACTTAGTATTTTTTTAATATACCTGTTTGAATTTCAAATTCATTGATTTTGATGAGTAATTTTTTAATGAAAATTAAATAATATTTCATAAGAGAATACTCATTGAAATTTGAGAATAACCCATAAAACTTTGAATCACTTGTGTTCCATTTTCTGGTTTATTTCCTCTTGTACCCCATCTTAGAAATCTGTCTTGCTCAGTGGCATCAAACTAATATCCATGATAAGAAATTAGCATTGAATTTTTACAGAAAGTCTTGAAAATAAAGATGTAAGGACCCAAGGAAGAAGTTCTTACTGTATCTTAGTCATCACTGTAGCTCCTGTAGCTCCTAACAACATGATGCTCTCAATGGAATTTCACTCCCTCACTCTTTCCATCACAGATTTTCTGAATGCCAGCAAATATGTGCCCAGTTCTGCACCAACCACTGGGTTAAACAACGAATAAGACCTGGTTCCTTCTCCTAAGGAGGTGAGAGTTTACCAAGGGATATGGGTCATAAAGGGAATTACAATAAATTTACCATAAATGTTTGGCAAGGGACTGCAGTTCACTTGAGAGGGAATTAGTCAGGTAGGGCAACAAATATCTGTGCAGTGCTGTCACCTGTTTCACCTGCTTGTAAGGCCAACTCTAATTCCATTTTTCTATGTGTTGGAACACAATATAAAATAACAGCTTACTCAGAAATGAGCCAAATGTAAAACTAAACATTTGTTTTTGATTATTGAGGAACTAGTTCTCCTGTTGTTAAAACTTTTATATTAACTACAAGCACTTCTGCTGATGGCCCCATCATTAATCCACAAATCCAGGGAGTGATGGTTCCCTAAAGGACTCATGAAAAACTTAATTAAGATAACTGCCCAAAAAAATCCAGTTTTTTTTGTTTGTTTTTTGTTTTTGGGGTATGCGGGCCCTCACTGTTGTGGCCTCTCCCATTGCAGAGCACAGGCTCCAGATGCGCAGGCTCAGCGGCCATGGCTCACAGGCCTAGCCGCTCTGCGGCATGTGGGATCTTCCCGGATCGGGGCATGAACCCGCGTCCCCTTCATCGGCAGGCGGACTCTCAACCACTGTGCCACCAGGCAAGCCCAAAATCCAGTTTTTAAGTATACAAAGTCTACTTTTGGATGAAGTAAACTAGCGTGTACACGTGTGCATGCATGTGTGTGCATCTGTTTAATTTAAATATGCAATAGGATTTCCCAACTTCTGGGTCATTTCACCAAGTTCTATTGCCCTTTTTTGCTTCTTGGTACACTGACTAATAATAGTATTGAGCAACTGATTCATTTTGTTCTGGATTAGGCAGTACTGTGACTCTAATTACATTTGTTTTCTTATGTTTAAGAGCAATAAATTATTAATTCTCTTGAAAATATTTTAAATTGCTCAAGTTTAAAGAAAAATGTGTAACAAGATAAGCCTCTCTGACTTTTTTATCTTGGCCTATTCTAACCTTCATTATATTTTGAACAATTCTGGGGATATTAAGTTTTATTTTAATTTTTAGCTCTTTGTATGATTGTAAGTTTATAAGCAAAAAAAAAAAAAAAGTTGCTATTTAATTTTATCTAAAAATATTAGTGCTCCTAAGTAGTAACTGAATAAAGGTTTGCACTTGTTTCAGATTTTGAGAAACAGATTCTTCTAATTACTTCAATATTCACCTAATAGTATATAGATATCTATTTATTCTCACCATGATCAAATTGGACACCTTTGCATAAATAGCCAGATAACCAAGAGAACTAGATTCTGATTCTCTCTCTCTGTGACTCAAGAAATACACTTAAAACTTTCTCCTTTCATATGTAAAAAGTGGAGTGGGGAAACTTTTTTAAATCTCTAAGTCACCTTTCATCTTTTCTGCATTTTTAGTCATTTTTAAAAAATTCTTTGTACCCTAGGCACTGGGCTGTAAATTAAGAATACAAAGGTGAATAAATAATACATGGTCTCCACCCTAAAGTGTTCAGAGTCTATTAGGGGAGAGAGAACTATGAACATAATTGTAGTCCTATTTGAAAAAGACAATAATAGTTAATATTTAATGAATCTTAAGTATGTGCCAGGTTCTGTGCTAAGTATTCGGCATATAGTACTTAATTTTTTTCTTCGCAATAAAATAGTCATTAAGGAAACACCATCATTACTTGCATTAAACAGATGAAGACACAGAAGCCTAGAGAGTTTGTGTGACTCGACCAAAGTCACACAGTTCAACATGAGTAGAGGACGAGCTGAGATGTGAATTCTGGTGGCCTGACTTCAGGGCCCGTGGCCTTAACCATTGGGTATACTGCATCCAAGAGGAGGAATAATACTATAGAATGTCATGAAGATGCAGGTAAAACCAACAAGGGAGCAGAGATGGCCATACATTCCTGTTTGGTTGGGACAGTTTATTTTACTCATGTTTTCCTAGGATCATTTTTAATAGTGTCCCTCAAAAAGTCTCATGAGGATGATAATTGTATGGTCATCCTATTCATAGAGGAGGTTGCATTTGAGCTTACATTTAAAAAAGCACGGACTTCCCTGGTGGTCCAGTGATTAAGAATCTGCACTTGCAATGCAGGGGGCACAGGTTTGATCCCTGGTCGGGGAACTAAGATCCTACATGCCATGCGGCATGGCCTAAAAAATTAAAAATAATAAAAATTAAAAAGCAAATGGGAATTTGCCAGCTGGAGAATGGGTGGTTCAGGGAAGAAGGAGGCTGCTCCAGGCAAAGGGAATACAAGGCAAGGAAGTGGAGTACAGCTCAGGAAGGAAGGGCCTCAGTGCTGGAGTAGAAGGCCTGGGGACAGACCTCAGCCCACCGCTAACTAGCTGCAAATATTCCCTACACCACAGCTAGAGGGAGCTTTCAAAAACAAATGATATTGTGCCAGTCCTCTGACAAAATCTTGTCAGTGGCTTCCCATTACTCTTAGAATAAAGCCTGAAGTCCTTACCATGACCTACAAAGCCCCACGGGATCAGCTTTGCCCCTGTCTCCAACCCCGTGCTCACTGTGCTCCAGCCTCACTCTCTCCTCTATGGCCAACTTCAAGCTTTCACATGACTTCCCAACTCCTCAGAGAGGAACTTTCCTGCCTAAAGTAGTCCTCCCCACACCCAGCTCCACTGAATTATCTATCCCAGCACCTTGCTTAGGCCCCTTATAGCTTCGTCCCATCAGTTAACTATTTTGAGTATATATGTTGTGTATTTATTGGTCATCTGGCTCTGACATTAGAATGTCAACCATCAAAGGTAAGAGCCTTAACTGTCATGTTCTCAGGAATTGATATATTGCTCTTGCCAGCAAAGTGACCTGCAACATACAGATGTTTTATGAATTATAACTGAATGAATGAAGTGTTAGGTGTGAAAGAAAAATCAAAACAGAGTCGGCATTGCTAAGAGGGCTCTGGAAGATGGAGCGGGGAGGACACTGAGGAAGTGTGGCTTATGCACATCTCACCCTGGATGGAATCTGGCCTTTGATCACTTACTGTCTTAACAAAGGCATCCAGAACATCTGCCAGAAACTCAAGATACTTATCAGACCCTAAAATAACTCATGATAGTCTATCCACTTATCAGACCCTACCCTAAAACAACTCATGATTCCTTAAGGACAAATATGTTCTTACTCGCATCATAGTCAACCACAGTTCTCGCCAGGCAACTTTTAACAACCGTGTGGCTTTTTGTGTTTATGAACCCCTGACTCTTTTTCTTCCCCTGAACACTCTCAAGGTTACCCGAATCTGTGCCTCTCAAACTGCAATTCTTAAGACCCCAAATAAACTCTTTTCTTATTTGCAGCCTCCTACCTTATGTTTTGGTTGACAAGGTACTATACTGAGTGTACTACACCCCAAGAGTCCTTGCATTTTTAAAGAAGATGAAAACAGAAGGCAATGTCTAACATATGGGAATAACACTCTAATGTTAAATTTGAAGGCGTATGTGGGAAAGAGACTCTTCTAAATACTTCTATCTTTACCTGACGATATATTCAATTCTGCCAACCACTTAACTGCCATAGCCATTATTAAGGACACTCACAACAGCTACTACAATCACTGTCACCATCTGTTGAATTATATTATATGCCAAGTACCTTATATACATTATTAGCTAATTTTTTATTTGCTTTAGGGTAGTGATACCTTTCTTGTCCCTTCACTCCATTATACTAATCAAGGGCCTAAATATTGAAAATAATGACTACCTATCTGTTTCCTAGTGTACCTAAGAGAATAGAATAGAAAATCAGAATAGCTTATTTCTCTTTTGCAAAGTAAATATTACACATTTTTAAACATTACATATATTAATTTCATTGGCACTCTTGGTAAACTAATAAGGACATAGTTATCTTTAGTGTACTTTAAGGTAGGATTTTTTTTAACACTCACTAAAGTAAATTCAAAAGAGACTCGCAGGCATATAAACAAAAAGGTGAGAAGTTTTTAAGGGTATACGACACACAGCAGGTTATATGAAACAACTGGAAGTGTTATAAAAATGAGAACAGCCTGTTAAGATAATGAAAATTGGAAAATATTAGCAAACAGGAATTATATTAGGAAGAGAAACACATTAAGGAAAGTATAAGAGACTTTTTGTAATGACTTTTTTTAAATTCTCTCCCCAGCCTTTGTTGTTATTTGCTAATGTACTTTGTGAAGGTTGAAAACTAAAGTTTATTTTCTTGTTAGCTTCATTCTTTTCCACAGGCAGATATCAACTCTTTTCCTGGACCCTCGCTTCAGAAATAAATAGATCTAAAATAAATATGGTATATATTTCCCCTTTTAGTACTTACATATTCATTAGTATCACAATGAAATCAAAATAGCTTAGGGTAAAATGTATATTACCTACAGAAGCAATTGTAAGGAGAAAAGCATTCTGGGATAGTTGTGTTCTAAGAATTTTCTTCATTATTATCATATAGATCTTTCTATTAAAAAAATTCAGGTGGAACAAAATAATTTAAATAGCCAAGCTTTGATTGTTTTTTCATTCTGGAGCACCAACATAAACAGCAATGAATAATGACTAAACATCTTTGACACTATCATATGACACTATCTTTAGGCTCTGAGGATACAAAGAATTTTAGGCAAGGGCCTTGCTATATGATGAGGAAAATATCCAGGTAGGTACACAGAACATACATGTGCCTGCAATCAACAACAAATCAACCACAAAATTTAGATGATAAAGGAATTGAGGCATAAAAGGAAAGAGTGAGGACAAGAAGACATTGGTTTTGCTAGTGGGATGAGCTTGGATATGTTACTTATCCCCTATTAATAAAATGTTAGTAAGTAATAATAAACACGGATTAAATAAGAATTAAACCAATTAATCTATATAAAATATTTAGCATATAATAAAAATCAACAAATGTTGGCAGTGGCTCTTTTAGGGGTAGTGGATGTCACTGCTAACAGTTAAGGCAGTTAGGTGGTAGGTTACAGAAGGTGTAGATAGTTTGTAACATTGCCTAGAAAATCTGAAGTCCTCACATCTGTCACATCTGACATAATGACAGCATCCCACACCTGTCACACTAGGTTCCCAGGGTGTATGTGAGGTGTCCCCAGGCTGTGCTGAAATGTGTCAGTATCACACACATGTCACACAAGGTTCCCCAGGTGTACACATGTGTGTGTCCCCTTGCTGGAGTGTCATCATCAGGCACCCTGAAATATGTTTTTAGGCTGTATGGCTGTGTGCTATGAAAACTCAGTCACACAGTGAGTTTCCAGGTGAGTCGAATACAAATTTCTTAAAAAGAGGCTTCATTCTCCCTGTTGAAAATGAGGAAACAGATCTCTCCCTCTGTTTTATCAGAATATATGCCTTAGAAGACCTCTAAATGCTTTCTCATCTCTTTAAAATGTATCCCACTAGAGAGGAACCTTCAAGATGGTGGAGGAGTAAGACGTGGAGATCACCTTCCTCCCCACAAATACATCAAAAATACATGTACAGGGCTTCCGTGGTGGCGCAGTGGTTAAGAATCTGCCTGCCAATGCAGGGGACACGGGTTCAAGCCCTGGTCCAGGAAGATCCCACATGCCGCAGAGCATCTAAGCCCGTGTGCCACAACTACTGAGCCTGCACTCTAGATCCCTCAAGACACAATTACTGAGCCCGCATGCCTAGAGCCCATGCTCCACAACAGGAGAAGCCACCACAATGAGAAGCCCACTCACCACAACGAAGAGTAGCCCCTACTCACCACAACTAGAAAAAGCCATGGTCAGCAACAAAGACCCAACTCAGCCAAAAATAAATAAATAAATAAACAAATTTATTTTAAAAAAAAATCTACATGAGGAACAACTCCTACAGAACACCTACTGAGCGCTGGCAGAGGACCTCAGACTTCCCAAAAGGCATGAAAACCCCCACATACCTGGGTAGGGCAAAAGAAAAAACACAGACAAAAGAATAGGGATGGGATCTGCACCTCGGGGAGGCAGCTGTGAAGGAGGAAAAGTTTCCACACACTAGGAAGCCCCTTCACTGGGGGAGACGGGGGGTGGCGAGGGGGCAAGCTTCGGAGCCACGGAGGAGAGTGCAGCAACAGGGGAGCAGTGGGCAAAGCGGAGAGATTCCCACACAGAGGATCAGTGCTGACCAACACTCACCAGCTTGAGAGGCTTGTCTGCTCACCCACCGGGGCGAGTGGGGGCTGGGAACTGAGGCTTTGGCTTCAGAGGTCAGACCCCAGGGAAAGGACGGGGGTTGGCTGCATGAAGGCAGCCTGAAGGGGGCTAGTGCCCAACAACTAGCCAGGAGAGAGTCAGGAAAAATGTCTGGACCTGCTGAAGAGGCAAGAGACCATGGTTTCAGGGTGCGTGAGGAGAGGGTATTCAGAGCACCACCTAAACAAGCTCCAGAGATGGGCACGAGCTGCAGTTATCTGCTCGGACCCCAGAGATGGGCATGAAATGCTAACACTGCTGCCACTGTCACCAAGAATCCTGTGTGCAAGCACAGGTCACTACCCACACACCCCACCGAGAGCCTGTGCAGCATGACACTTCCAGGGTCCCAAGATCCAGGGAGAACACATGCTGCAACTCAGGCTGTTGCAATGTCACGCAAGTCTCTGCCACCACAGGCTTGCCCCGCATTCCAGTTATGACTACCATACCCCTCCCTCTAGCCGGCCTAAGAGAGCAAGAGAGCCCTTATCAGCCGCTGCTTTAACCTCCTCCTGTCTGGGCAGGGAACAGATTCCTGAGGGCAACCTACATGCACAGGTGGGGCCTAAACCAAAGCTAAAACCCAGGAGTTGTGGGAACAAAGAAGAGAAAGGGAAATTTCTCCGTGCAGCCTCAGGAGCACTGGATTAATTCCTCACAATCAACTTGATGAGTTCTGCATCTGTGGAATACCTGAAGAGACAACAAATCATCCCAAAATTGAGGTAGTGGATTTGGCGAGCAACTGTAGACTTGGGGTTTGCTGTCTGCGACTGATTTGTATATGATTTTTATGTTTATCTTAGTTTAGTTTTTAGTGCTTGTTATGATTGGGGGATTTGTTTATTGGTTTGGTTGCTCTCTATTTTTTTATTACTTTTTTTCTATATTTTTAAATTTCTTTTCTTCATTTTTTTACTTCCTTTTCATCTGAGCCATGTGGCAGACAGAGTCTTGGTGCTGTGGCAGGGTATCAGGCCTGAGTCTCCAAGGTGGGGGAGCCAAGTCCAGGACATTGGTCCACCAAAAACCTCCCACCCCCACATAATATCAATCAGCAAGAGCTCTCCCAGAGATCTCCATCTCAACACTGAGACCCAGCTCCACCCAATACCAGCAAGCTCTAGTGCTGGACACCCCATGCCAAACAATTAGCAAGACAGGAACAAAACCCCACCCATAAACAGAAAGGCTGCCTAAAATCATAATAAGGTCACAGACACCCAAAACACACCACTGGACGTGGTCCTGCCCACCAGAAAGACAAAATCCAGGCTTATCCACCAGAACACAGGCACTAGTCCCCTCCACCAGGAAGCCTACACAACCCACTGAAACAACGTCACCCACTAAGGGTAGACACCAAAAACAATGGGAACTACGAACCTGCAGCCTGAAAAAAGGAGACCCCCCCCCAAACACAGTAAGTCAAGCAAAATGAGAGGACAGAAAAACACACGGCAGATGAAGGAATAAGGTAAAAAACCCATCAGACCAAACAAATGAAGAGGAAATAACCAGTCTACCCAGAAAAGAATTCAGAATAACGATAGTAAAGATGATCCAAAATCTTGGAAATAGAATGGAGGAAATACAAGAAACGTTTAACAAGGACCTAGAAGAACTAAAGAGCAAACAAACAATGATGAACAACACAATAAACGAAATTTAAAATTCTCTAGAAAGAATCAAGCAGAATAACTGAGGCAGAAGAATGGATAAGTGACCTGGAAGATAAAGTAGTGGAAATAACTGCAACAGAGCAGAATAAAGAAAAAAAGATTGAAAAGAAGTGAGGACAGTCTCAGAGACCTCTAGGAAAATGTTAAATGCACCAACATTCAAATTATAGGGCCCAAAATATAAGAAGAGAAAAAGGAAGGGTCTGAGAAAATATTTGCAGAGATTATAGTTGAAAACTTCCCTAACGTGGGAAAGGAAATAGACAATCAAGTCCAGGAAGCACAGAGAGTCCCATACAGGATAAATCCAAGGAGAAACATGCCAAGACACATATTAATCAAACTATCAAAAATTAAATACAAAGAAAAAATATTAAAAGCAGCAAGGGAAAAACAACAAATAACATACAAGGGAATCCCCATAAGGTTAACAGCTGATTTTTCAGCAGAAACTCTACAAGCCAGGAGTAACTGGCAGGACATATTTAAAGTGATGAAAGGGAAAAACCTACCAGCAAGATTACTCAACCCAGCAAGGATCTCGCTCAGATTCAACAGAGAAATTTAAATCTTTACAGACAAGCAAAACTTAAGAGAATTCAGCACCACGAAGCCAGCTTTACAACAAATGCTAAAGGAACTTCTCTAGGCAGGAAACACAAGAGAAGGAAAAGACCTAAAATACAATTCCAAAACAGTTAAGAAAATGGTAATAGGAACATACATATCAATAATTACCTTAAACGTAAATGGATTAAATGCTCCAACCAAAAGACATACTACTTGCTGAATGGGTACAAAAACAAGGCCCATATATATGCTGCCTGCAAGAGACCCATTCAGACCTAGGAACACACACAGACTGAAAGTGAAGGGATGGAAGAAGATATTCTGTGCAAATGGAAATCAAAAGAAAGCTGGAGTAGCAATTCTCATAACAGACAAAATAGACTTTAAAATAAAGACTATACAAGAGACAAAGAAGGACACTACATAATGATCAAGGGATCAATCCAAGAAGAAGAAATAACAGTTGGAAAAATTTATGCAACAAACATAGGAGCACTACAATATATAATGCAAATGCTAACAACCATAAAAGGGGAAATCAACAGTGACACAATCATAGTAGGGGACATTAACACGCCACTTTCACCAATGGACAGATCATCCAAAATGAAAATAAATATGGAAACACAAGCTTTAAATGGCACATTAAACAGGATGGACTTAATTGATATTTATAGGACATTTCTTTCAAAAACAACACAATAAACTTTCTTCTTATGTGCTCATGGAACATTCTCTGGGATAGATCATATCTTGGGTCACAAATCAAGCCTCGGTAAATTTAAGAAAATTGAAATCATATCAAGTGTATTTCTGACCACAATACTATGAGACTAGATATCAATTACAGGAAAAAAAAACTGTAAAAAATACAAACACATGGAGTTAAACAATACACTACTAAATAACCAAGAGATCACTGAAGAAATCAAAGAGGAAATCAAAAAATACCTAGAAAAAAAATGACAATGAAAACATGACAACCCAAAACCTATGGGATGCAGCAAAACCCATTCTAAGAAGGACGTTTATAGCAATACAATCCTACCTCAAGAAACAAGAAAAATCTCAAATAAACAACCTAACCTTACACCTAAAGCAATTAGAGAAAGAAGAACAAAAACAATAAACCCTGGGCTTCCCTGGGGGCGCAGTGGTTGGGAGTCCGCCTGCCAATGCAGGGGACACGGGTTCGTGCCCCAGTCCGGGAGGATCCCACATGCCGCGGAGCGGCTGGGCCCGTGAGCCATGGCTGCTGGGCCTGCGTGTCCGGAGCCTGTGCTCCGCAACAGGAGAGGCCACAACAGTGAGAGGCCCGCGTACCACAAAAAAAAAAAAAAAAAAAACAAACAAACAAAAAAAACCAATAAACCCAAAGTTAGCAGAAGGAAAGAAATCATAAAGATGAGATCAAAAATAAATGAAAAAGAAAAAGAAATGAAAAAGAAATGAAGGAAAAAATAGCAAAGATCAGTAGAACTAAAAGCTGGTTCTTTGAGAAGATAACAAAATTGATAAACCACTAGCCAGACTCATCAAGAATAAAAGGAAGAAGGCTCAAACTAACAGAATTAGAAATGAAAAAGGAGAAGTAACAACTGACACTACAGAAATTCAAAGGATCATGAGAGATTAATATAAGTAACTATATGACAATAAAATGGACAACCTGGAAGAAATGGACAAATTCTTAGAAAAGCACAACTTTCCAAGACTGAACCTGGAAGAAATAGAAAATATGAACAGACAATCACAGGCACTAAAATTGAAACTGTGATTAAAAATCTTCCAACAAACAAAAGTCCAGGACCAGATGGCTTCACAGGTGAATTCTATCAAACATTTAGAGAAGAGTTAACACCTATCCTTCTCAAACTCTTCCAAAATATAGCAGAGGGAGGAACACTCCCAAACTCATTCTACAAGGCCACCATCACCCTGATACTAAAACCAGATAAAGATGTCACAAAAAAACAAAACTACAGGTCAATATCACTAATGAACATAGATGCAAATATCCTCAACAAAATACTAGCAAACAGAATCCAACAGCATATTAAAAGGATCATACACCATGATCAAGTGGGGTTTAAACCAGGAATGCAAGGATTCTTCAATATACGCAAATCAATCAATGTGATACACCATATTAACAAATTGAAGGAGAAAAACCATATGGTCATCTCAATAGATGCAGAGAAAGCTTTCAACAAAATTTAAGAGCCATTTATGATAAAAACCCTCCAGAAAGTAGGCATAGACGGAACTTTCCTCAACATAATAAAGGCCATGTATGACAAACCCACAGCCAACATCGTCCTCAATGGTGAAAAACTGAAAGCATTTCCACTAAGATCAGGAACAAGACAAGGTTGTCCACTCTCACCAATATTATTCAACATAGTTTTGGAAGTTTTAGCCATGGTAATCAGAGAAGAAAAAGAAATAAAAGGAATCCAAATCAGAAAAGAAGTAAACTGTCACTGTTTGCAGATGACTTGATACTATACATAGAGAATCCTAAAGATGCTACCAGAAAACTACTAGAGTTAATCAATGAATTTGGTAAAGTTGCAGGATACAACATTAATGCACAGAAATCTCTTGCATTCCTATACACTGATGATGAAAAATCTGAAAGAGAAATTAAGGAAACACTCCCATTTACCCTTGCAACAAAAAAGAATAAAATACCTAGGAAAAAACCTACCTAAGGAGACAAAAGATCTGTATGCCGAAAACTATGACACTGATGAAAGAAATTAAAGATGATACAGACAGATGGAGAGATATACCATGTTCTTGGACTGGAAGAATGAACATTGTGAAAATGACTGTACTATCCAAAGCAATCTACAGATTCAATGCAATCCCTATCAAACTACCTATGGCATTTTTCACAGAACTGGAACAAAAAATTTCACAATTTGTATGGAAACACAAAAGACCCTGAAGAACCAAAGCAATCTTGAGAGAGAAAAACGGAGCTGGAGGAATCAGGTTCCCTGGCTTCAGACTATACTACAAAGCTACAGTAATCAAGACAGTATGGTACTGACACAAAAACAGAAAGGTAGATCAATGGAACAGGATAGAAAGTCCAGAGATAAACCCAAGCACATATGGTCACCTTATCTTTGCTAAAGGAGGCAAGAATATACAATGGAGAAAAGACAGCCTCTTCAATAAGTGGTGCTGGGAAAACTGGACAGCTACATGTAAAAGAATGAAATTAGATCACTTCCTAACACCATACACAAAAATAAACACAAAATGGATTAAAGATCCAAATGGAAGGCCAGACACTATAAAACTCTTAGAGGAAAACATAGGCAGAACACTCTGTGACATAAATGACAGCAAGTTCCTTTTTGACCCACCTCGTAGAGAAATGGAAATAAAATCAAAAATAAAGAAATGGGACCTAATGAAATTTAAAAGCTTTTGAACAGCAAAGCAAACCATAAACAAGATGAAATTACAACCCTCAGAATGGGAGAAAATATTTGCAAATGAAGCAACTGACAAAGAATTCATCTCCAAAATATACAAGCAGCTCATGCAGGTCAATATCAAAATAATAATAATAATAACAACCCAATCCAAAAATGGGTGGAAGACCTAAATAGACATTTCTCCAAAGAAGATATACAGATTGCCAACAAACATATGAAAGAATGCTCAACGTCACTAATCATTAGAGAAATGCAAATCAAAACTACAATGAGGTATTACCTCATACCAGTCAGAATGGCCATCATTAAAAAACCTACAAACAATAAATGCTGGAGAGGGTGTGGAGAAAAGGGAACCCTCTTGCACTGTTGGTGGGAATGTAAATTGATACAACCACTATGGAGAACAGTATGGAAGTTCCTTAAAAAACTAAAAATAGAACTACCATAGGAACCAGCAATCCCACTACTCGGCATATACCCTGAGAAAACCATAATTCAGAAACAGACATATACCACAATGTTCATTGCAGCACTACTTACAATAGTCAGGACATGGAAGCAACCTAAGTATCCATGGACAGATGAATGGATAAAGAAGATGTGACACATATATACAATAGAATATTACTCAGCCATGAAAAGAAATGACATTGAGTTATTTGTAGTGAGGTGAATGGACCTAGAGTCTGTCACACAGAGTGAAGTCAGAAAGAGAAAAACAAATACCATATGCTAACACATACATATGGAATCTAAAAAAAAAATAAAAGGTACTTATGAACCTAGGGGGAGGACAAGAATAAAGATGCAGACATAGAGAATGGACTTGAGGACACGGGGAGGGGGGAGGGTAAGTTGGGACGAAGTGAGAGAGTGGCATGGACATATATACACTACCAAATGTAAAATAGATAGCTAGTGGGAAGCAGCCGCATAGCACAGGGAGATCAGCTCGGTGCTTTGTGTCCACCTAGAGGGGTGGGATAGGGAGGGTGGGAGAGAGGCACAAGAGAGAGGGGATATG
The DNA here is from genome assembly GCF_949774975.1 of Lagenorhynchus albirostris. Classification (NCBI taxonomy): domain Eukaryota; kingdom Metazoa; phylum Chordata; class Mammalia; order Artiodactyla; family Delphinidae; genus Lagenorhynchus; species Lagenorhynchus albirostris. The sequence goes on along the minus strand of NC_083098.1, from coordinate 37,138,770 downwards.
GGGATATATGTATACGTATAGCTGATTCATTTTGTTATACAGCAGAAACCAACACAACATTGTCAAGCAGTTATACTAGTTATACTCCAATAAAAGTGTTAAAAAATAAAATATAAAAAAAAATAAAATGTATCTCACTAAAGACTAGCTAGGCCTTTATTCAGCTGACCTTTTTTTTTCTTCTTTTTTGTCTTTTTTTTTTTCAGTTTTATGACCCAGGAATGTATTTCTCAAGTACCTGGAAGCCATCTTTTTCAAATGTACACATCAAGGAAATAGCTCCTCCCCCTAACAGTTCCCACGGGCCGGTAGGAGTCTAACCTCAGTGGGCATCTTGTTCCAATTTGCAACACTCACTCCTGTCATAAAGATATGAGAAGTTTGTTATTCCTCTGGATGGAGCCCATAAGCTAACAGATAGTCACCCTAATTACCAGGTGAAGTTAGGATGAACTATGTGTGACAATTGGTACTATCAAGTCCCCCTGAGGACTAGTCATCGTTTATCTTGATAACTTGTATGTAATGGGTTATATTTGCTTGGCTACATAGAAAGGAGAAATTTTTTTTTCTGTTTTGCAATGTCTTAGCATATTGCTTGTGATTCACATCACATTCTGGTTTAACACTTATTCAATAATACAAGTGTTTGTGCCTCTAGTTTAAAAAAGGAAAATCTGGAGGCTTCTATTCAAGAAAAAAATTGCAGATGTTATTTTGTGTGAAGAGAATCATACAGGGAGAGTGAGAATGGTGTGGGGCTTCACCTGTTGTGCAGTATAAGTATTAAGTAGCCTGGTTTTCCTGGAAGGCAGACCCATATAAGAAGTGGGTAAAAGTGCGGGAGACTTCCATTGCCAGGCAAAGCATTCTATCCCATGGGGAAAAGAGAGTCAACAAAATTTTGCACAGGGGAGAGGCATGGGTAAAGAGATCATTTTAAGGAAAGTAACCTAAATGTAGTATACAAGATGTATTAAAAAGGTGAAGACTTGAGAGATCCACAAACAAATTAGGAGACTGTTGTAATTTCATATAAAGGAAGTGCATCTAAGACTACTTTCCCTTTATGAGGCTGAAGATGCCTTATAAAAATACCTATGGTGGGACTTCCCTGGTGGTCCAGTGGTTAAGAATTCACCTGCCAATGCAGGGGACACGGGTTCAAGCCCTGGTCCGGGAAGATGCCACATGTTGCGGAGTAACTAAGACCTTGTGCCACAACTACTGAAGCCTGAAGCCCACATGCCTAGAGCCCGTGCTCCACAATGAGAGAAGCCACCCACAAGGAGAAACACATGCACCGCAATGAAGAGTAGCCCTCCCTCACCGCAACTAGAGAAAGCCCGCGCACAGCAACAAAGACCCAATGTGCCCAAAAATAAATTAATTAACTAATTAAAAATTTTAAAATTACCTATGGTGATATTCTGACAGCTTGTGGAATTCCACCAAACTTCACTTCCCACCCTCCACTTTAGAACGATTTCTTCAGGTCTTACGTCCCCTGTTTCCACTGCTTTGTCTCTACTTTAGAGCCTCACACTCTATCTAGCATCTTTGTGAAGGAGTCCTCGTCAGGTTGGCTGCCTGCTCTCACTTTGGGTCTCACCACTGGAAGCTACCTACCTGCACCAGTCCATCTTATCCTTCTGTTTAAAAAACCTGCCTGAATCCAGAGAAGATGAATCCGAAAAAAGAAATTGTGACTAATTTGATTTGGAGAAATGGAGAGAGAAAAACTAAAGCTGACTTCAGTGACTCAGCATAACTGGCCATAAGAAATATGTCCAGCTGGCAGACTGAGGGGAAGAAATAAATCTCAGGGAAAAGTGTCACAGCCAGGGTAGAAGATTGAGGAGCATCTCAGTGAGCCTCCTGAGGAAAGACTCTTGTGAGGAAATGGCAAAGTGTCAAGGACTAAGCCCACATTCAGGGCAAGGAGGAAGAAGCATAACCAGCAAGAAGACACAGGATTGACAAAGACAAGAAGCATTTAGATAGTGAAAGCCAAGAAAAGGAAGAATCAACACTTAGAGGCACTGAAAACCGCAAAGAGGCCAATAAGAAGGACTGATAGAATCCCTTTTTTTCCTAATAGAGTTTAATTTCCTAAAACATTGCTTGTTGTGTTAACAGTAGATAATACAAGTAGTAATCTTAAAATAAAATGACTATCAGTTCCAACATCACTTCTAATATTGAAATGTGTCTCTACTGGAAGCGATATGTGTTAGTTTAGCTCATTTTTAAAAGCTTATATATATATATACACAAAATGACTCCAAGTATTTTTCTATTTTCCAAATAAAAAGAAATTTACACTTTAGTGTTTTCACTAAACTACTAAAAATATGTCTCTTTTGTCTGTTGGAGATTTCAGTGTTTCTAAGATCTTTCTGCAAACGACCCAGTTTTATGACTTAAGCACCTTGCCTAACCTATGGCTTCCCTTCTCTTCTTGAACTCATTTCTTCCACAGCAATGTCACAGAGAGCTATATGCTAAATATATGTCACAAATAAAGATTTTTTCCTAGACTCAGTCTAAACTAAGCCATGCTAAAAATTCCTGCATTTCAAATATTTCTTTCAAAAAGTCTTTGTATATCTTTCCTTTTCAGTATTTTAGTCTCTTGTGGTTTAATCTAAAAGAATAAATCAATTTTAGTTATTCTTATTTATGGTATATTACTGTCAATTTGCCTTCTATACTATTTATCAAATATAATCCTAAAGTTTCCCTTTTCTCTAAATGCAATGTACTTACATTCTCTTCTTTTTTTTTATTTTTTATTTATTTTGGCCACGCTGCATGTGGGATCTTAGTTCCCGAACCACGGATCAAACCCACACCCCCTGCAGTGGAAGCATGGAGTCTTAACCACTGGATGGCCACCATTGGACAGCCAGGGAATTCCCTCCCATTTCTTTATTTTTTTTAAAATTTATTTATATTATTTTATTTTTGGCTGTGTTGGGTCTTTGTTGCTGCACGTGGGCTCTGTCTAGTTGCAGTGAGTGGGGGCTACTCTTTTTTTTTTTTTTTTTTTTTTTTTTTTTTGCAGTACACGGGCCTCTCACTGTTGTGGCCTCTCCCGTTGCGGAGCACAGGCTCAGCAGCCATGGCTCACGGGTCCAGTTGCTCAGTGGCATGTGGGATCTTCCCAGACCGGGGCTCGAACCCATGTCCCCTGCATCAGCAGGCGGATTCTTAACCACTGCGCCACCGGGGAAGTCCCCTCCCTTGTCTTTAAATGTTTATTTTTATTATGATTAAAGGACTTGGTATTCAGAATAATTGGTCAACCACTATAGACTGGATTTTTAAGTCTTTTTCAAAATAAAAGTGCAGGGACAGTATGAACTTTGCCCAACACCCAAATTCTGACTTTCTCTTTAAATGCTCTTAAAACCTTAGACAGACACAAAGCCAGAACACATCAAATTTGACACTGTCTCATGGTAAATAACAAGAATAATTACCATTTGTTGGAGGTCACTATGTGCCAGGCAATAGGCAAAAGCTTTACATACACTGTTTTATTTAATCCTCACTACTTCTTAATAGAGTGGGTAACATCATCCTTATGCAGAAAAGGTAGCTGAAGCTCAAAGATGTTAATGCGAGCCCAATTATATCACTATAGTTGGGAATCTATATTGGAATATATATTCAACCTAGCTTTGCCTGATTTCAGAGTGCATGCTTTCAAATATATACATGCCCTCCCCTGAAAATCATCCTAAAATTTGAAAAACAGTTATAAATATCCAATGTAAATGTGTTTGAACTCTGTTGTAGTTTTAAGAACCAAATTATATTGGTGGATGATACTAAAATGGCAACGATTATTAACCTGAATTCACCTAAGTAAACATTTTTTAAAAGCTGCATTAAAAATTGTATAGTTCAGGGCTTCCCTGGTGGCGCAGTGGTTGGGAGTCTGCCTGCCGATGCAGGGGACGTGGGTTCGTGCCCCGGTCCGGGAGGATCCCGCGTGCCGCGGAGCAGCTGGGCCCGTGAGCCATGGCCGCTGAGCCTGCGCGTCCGGAGCCTGTGCTCCGCAGCAGTGTGTGTGTGTGGCGTGGGGGGCACAGCAGTGGGAAGCTCATGTACCGAAAAAAAACAAACAAAAATAGATGCATTTTAAATATTTGAACTAATTTTTCAAATTGTTTATTTAAAACAGAAAATTTGCTCTACCATCCAGTTAAGCAGATATTTTCATTATGTTTGTTGTAACTTATCCTCTCTATGAAATGAGATTACAAAGTCACTTAAAGACTATGTCCTACTGTAATCTGCATGATATTCTGCTCAATGTTGGCATTCTGTTAATATTTACTAATAAAGGAATTTAAACCACAGAAACAAGCAGAGAGAACCAACTAGTTCTCAAACTAGAACAACATTACCAAAAAGCATTCAGCAGAAAATTAGTGCATGAGAATGGTCCAAGAAAAAAGATGGAGGATGGATGGACCAGGATGCAGTTTCAATGAAAATAATCAGGAATCAATTTTGTGATTTCAAAATATTCTTACCCACAAAGGAGATTTTTCTGCAGGTCATCAATTCTAGGACTCATTTCTTTTACCTTTCAACATTTCTGAAATTAGATATGTCTTACACTTGACTTCAATCATAATCCTCAACGTTTTTTTTTTTTCTTTCCTAGTGGTGCATAAAATAAATGGGACATTTACAATAGATAGTATGGTAGCCAGCATCCAAAATGGCTCCCAGTGACCCCTACCTCCTGGCATTCACAACCTCAGGTAGACACCTCCAACACCGTACCAGGGCGATCGATGTAACCAATAGAATACGGTAGAAGTGATAGTATGTCATTTCCAAGATTAAGTTATAAAAGACACTGCTGCTTTTGTCTTGGTATCTCCTCTCATCAGTCACTTTGCACTTTGAGGAAGTCCGCTGCTATGTCATGAACACTGCCTTGGAGAGTTCACATGGCAAGGAACTGAGACCTTTTGTTAACAGCCAGCAAGGAGCTGAAGCCTCTTGCCAACAACCTAATGAGTAAGCCATCTTGGAAGCAGATCTTCCAGCCCTGGTGAAAGTATCAGGTAAAAAGAAAGTAACCGCTGCATGGCTGACACCTTGACCACCACCTCATGACAGACCCTGAACGAGAACCACCTTATGTTGCTCCAGGTTTCCTGACCCTTAGACACTGTGTGTATTAATAAATGTCTGCTAATTTGGGGAATAATTTGTTATGCAGCAATAGATAATTAATAGAGATAGTCTCTTAGATTCAATGAAATAGAATAAAGAAGATTTGTGGGAGGGATTTATTTAGAGAGATCTTAAGAGTACTGTAAGTCCAGTCCCAGTCCAGCCCCATCTGCTACCCCAGATGATGGGGTAGCATCATCACCAAAGAGAACTGAGAAGGATGGAGAGATGCTTGTCCTTCATTTCATATCTATGAAAGGGGTTTTAATAGTACTAGTCAGAGTGCATGTAACTACTGCAGTTGGGCACACAAAGTGAACTGGAGGGTGATTCCCACTTGAAGAGCCAATAAGCATGAAACTATGCTTGGCTGCTGTGGCAGAAAAGAGGGAAAAGTGGCTACCTTGGCTTGGCCTCAAGACCTTGAGCTTGTCAGGCCAAGAGATATGTTGATACACTCCAAGGTATAGATGAATCCCGGAAGTGGGCCACCTGAAAAAAAAGTGGCCTGCAGCCAATTAAACTTGGCAGGAGGACCAGCTGGAAGAGTCATAGGGCTCAACAGAGTGAGTATATATAAAGCAGATCAGCAGAAAACCAAGGCTGAGAGGGAAACTGAAGCAGGAAAAATAGAGCCTCACTGCCTGTGTCAGAAAAGATGCAAGGAAACTTCCAAATCACTCAGGGGAGAAAGACCCAGCATCAGACCTCTGCCAAACCTAGAAAGCATAAAGCCATGCTATGGCAAGGTAAATTAAGAATTTTCAGTCCCCCTTTCCTTCCCTCCTTCCCTCCTCCTACTCCAACTGAAGATCTTGTAAAAGCAGGTAGCTAGAGAGAGAGAGAGAGAGAGAGAGATACTTCCCCACAGCTAGCCCGAGCTAGGGGAGGGAAAAAGATTTTAATAACTGACCTAAGGTGCTGTTTCCAACTTAAAGTAAATAAATTACTTTACTACTGAGTAACCAGAAAATCTAGCTCTGTCCAGTTTTCATCCAGGAGCTAGGGAATCACATTCCCCACTGAAAAAATTGTAGAGAGATAGTGGGAGACAAAAATAAATTTGCATTTGTATTGCATCCCACAGATTGTGCTGGTCAAACATACCAGCTCCACAAGTCTGGGAAATGTTGCATACTACAGCTCCCCTTCAGGGACACATAAAGTATCTGAAAAACATATCAGGAAAGTTGCATGCTTAGCTTTCTTAAACCTGTATATCCCAAACTTGTTTGAGCATGGATCCCTTTCTGTTCACTTACAATCTAGGTTCTAGAATCAGTTCTTGTGCAAGTCACTTTGCTCAGTTCAGCCTGGATTTCCCCATCTTGGAAATAGAGATAGTAATAGTACCTATTTCATATATCATTTGAGAGCATGAAATAGTTCAATGTATATAAAGTACTTGGCACATAATAAGTATCCCAAAAAGGCTAAGGAGGGGAAAAATCTGCAGAAAGTTGGTACCTAGTTTTTTTCATTTTTTCAACTTGATCACTTTTGTCAAGGAAAATATTAAAGTTACATTAAATGATCAAATGTGGTTTCCAAGTCAATAAACACTGTCTATGTCACCCTCGTAACTCTGCAACTCAGAGTTGTGTTGGTAGCTCAGGGTCTTGTACCCTCCTGATCTCTTGTTTCTCATAGTTGCCCTCCTTGTAGCTACACCCATATTCCCATGGATCAAAATTACTTCTTCTTTGTTTCATCAGGATATTCCTTCCTTCAGAGAGTAGGTGGTCTTTGAACTGCTAAAAACAAAGGCTTTGTCTTATTTATCTCTGAATCCACAGCACCTACCTAAGTCCTATTACATATAAGATATCCAAGGAATAATTAAGGAGAGAAAAAAGAAAAGGAGAGAGAAAAAGGAGAAAAGAAAGAGGGTTAAAATATTTTGCCTTAATATGTGAAAAACAGATTGCACAAAGTTCTCTAGCATATATTGACAGCTTAAATAAGTTGAACTAATTCACATAAATATAGCTTTCATTTTATATTTCTCCCTTGAATATGTTGAAAATTTTATACTCTAATTCGTTATTTTAGTGATTACCCTAAAATATAAAATGGATGTTTATCTTAATATCAGATGATATAACACTCTTCCCTTCCTCTCAATTATTATAAGGACTATGAACACTTTAACTCAAGCTATACCTTTTCATCTTGAAAGCTACTGCTTTCCAGTATTTTAACTTACCTTCTTCTTTTTTACGCCACAAATTAGGTATCGTTCTTGATGTCTAACATGCTCAATGGTTATTTAAATTTATGTACATGTTTACCGTTTCTTTGCTCACGTTTTCTTCTCAGCTCTTCCTTCTGAAATTATTTTGCTTCTTCTTGAAGTAAATCTTCTAGAATTTCCTCTAATGAGCATTTAGTATACAATTGTTATTGAGAGAGTTTTACATGGCATAGAATTCTAGATTAATAAGAATTTTATCTCAGCTCCTTAAAAGTTGTATTACAATGTCTTCTGGCTCCTATTGTTGCTGTGTAGAAATTAACTGTAAGTAATTATCATTCAGCTTTTAAGATCTTCACTTGTCTTTGAGGTTCTACATTTGCAGTAGGATAGATCTCAGTGTGGATTCATCTTTAAAGATTCTTCTAGGGGTTCATTCTAGAATTTGAGTTTCAAACCCTTCAACATTTTGTATAATCCTCTCTATTATCTCTTTAAAATATTGTCTCTTCCCCATTTTCTCTAGTCTCTCTCTGGTACTCCAATTAGATATATATTATGCCATCTTACTCTATCTTACATATCATGTACCTCTTTTTCATAGTTTCTAACTTTACAGGTCTATTCTTCAAGACATGTTACACTTCATTATTCCTTTCCTTATCACATCAAATCTGCTGTGTAAACAGTCTTTTGGGTTTCACACAAACTTTTATATATACTTCATTTCCAGAAGCCCTTCTTGTTTTTTTTTTAAATCTAAATGGTTAGTTTTGGTAGACTATTGTTTTCTATGGTATTTATGATAGTATCCTGCATCTTCTTTAAAAATATTAAATATCCATACTTGCATTTAGTATCTGATAACTTCCAATACCCAGTCTTTGCTGGTCTGATTCTGTAGTTTGATATTTTTACTGGTCTTTGCTCATGGTTCCACGTACATTTTATGATTTTTATTGCCTGCTTATATGCATAGGAATTTTATCTGAAGGACAGCACTGAAGCTTGAGTTTACAATGAATTCCTCCAGAGAGATTTGCCTTTGATTTTGCTTAGGGCGTAGGAATACCCAAAGCCTGAGAGCACTTAAGTTTTCAGCCAAAGTTTCTTCAAATCCTCAATAATATGGATTTGGGCAGCCCCCGCAAAAAAAAAAAAAAAAAAAACCTATGTTAGGGCAGGCCTCACGGAGACTTCTCAGGAGACATGTTTTCTCCTGCTTTTCCAAGAGCCATTGAAGAGATAGGCAAGAATCCCTACATACCCGCCAGGAGACAGAAATTTTTCTGGTCTATCCACTGAGGATATGGCAGATCTAGCTTTATGGCCCAATCTTTCACTTTGCATAAGTCCCAAGATTGGTCTCCCATAGCCCTTTCATAGCTCATTAAAGTGTCTCTGACTCTCTCTTGCCTTCTGACTCATGCCTTCTTGTCATTTCTCCAATAATTTCCCTTATTTTCCTAATGGATCATCTAATCATTAATTTTAAAAAATTTTATACTGGACTTATAGATGTTCTTTACAAGAAGAGTTACTCCAGATATCTGGTACACCATATTATCAGAAAAAGAAGTTCCTGAATCTATAAATAGTGGTATTTCTGGCACTTTTGCACAGTATCAGACAGTGTAGAAGGAACTGTTCTCACTGAACTAAAATACCATCAACCAGGCACCCTCCTTTTTTTATTTTTGAATGGGGATGGCTTTTCTTCTGAACACAGTGGAACACAGTATTGAGGAGATAATAGATAGATCGATAGATAAACTTATCTCACTTTTTCAGTAACAATTATGACTTGTCTCTCTGCCATGAAAAAAGAGAAAAAAGTGCTGTGATTTTTCAAAAATAGAGATGGCATATTTATGAGTCCTTCCACAAGGTAAGGCTAAGGAGTTACTTCCTAACAATATTTTATAATTTATTTTTTAACACAAATTCTCCTCACAAAAAATGTCTTCATGAAGAAGGTATATTAACAGTAGCCAGAATGCAGCCCAATACTACTATGTATGTACCAAATGATAAGGAAATGGCTGTGCATTATTGTTATCTCCAAAGAGACTGTGGCTTCTTTTTCATTTGTCAAGATGCAAGTTCAACCAACTTATTGCATTGATTCTGTACATTGAACATCATTTTGTGGTTTTGGTTTTTTTTAGCTTTAGAGAACTTCTGAGGAGAAAAACACTATATGTGAATAATAATATTATCATTCAACAAGAAAGAAAAACTGCTTTCCTCTGTTTTGTATATTACCAGTATTCTTTTTTTTTTTTTTTTTGGAAGATTATCTGGGCCTGCCACTTGCTTCCTCAGCACAATTGAACACATAATTGCTATGTAAATTTGGATTTCCACATGCTTCCAGAGGAACACAGACCATTTGGCATTGGAGATTTTAAAACAGTAATCACTTGGAATACGGTACATTTGACTTAATCTGTAAAATGAAGATAATTCTTCTCAGCCTTGCATGGTTTAGTATTAGGATTAATTACTTAATTTTGGATAAGTAATTTGAACATGAAAAGCATTACATAAATGAAAGTACTAATATTAAAACAGAAATTACTGAGCCATTCTGTAAAAAGCACAGACATATATTTTCTGCTTATTATTATTGTCATGTGTATTATTAGATCATTATCTAATAATTTCTGGATTTAAAAATATAAGACAACGAATAGATCTTTTTTCTTTATGACCTGACACTCACATAGGTATTTTCCTTCTTTCACAAAAGTAGCATTGAACATGCTATTACCACGTAAATCAGTGATTCCTTAGTACAGTGATGTTGACCTGCTTCATAAAACATTGTTATATGGCTTGGAACACTGCGATTTTTTTTTTTTTTTTGGTTGGGAGAGCATTGAGAAGAAATAACAAGTCTCTTTTAAAAATTACTTGCTTAAAATAAAATAAAATTTAAAAGTCAAATATATATAGATATTGCAATAACTTTAAAATCCATTCCCTAAACCAATGGAGAAAAAATACATTCCATTTTAATTAAGGAATTACAGATGTCCTACTATCTACCCATGCAGATTCCTGGTCATATTAAAAAAAAAACCCAAGAAATAATTATTGATTGAAAAGTTAACATTCTGTAAGAAGAGAGGGAAGAACAGAACAAACATAAAACTGATCTGTTATTAAATGTTTCAATGACTCTTCATTTTCCATAGCATAAACTATAACTTTATCAGCACAGTACTAAAATCTTCATCATTTTCCCTACTGCCTAATTCTCAAACCTCAATCATTCTTGCCTTCAATAATTTTTAAATAGTTATTTACTGAGCATGTACTCTGTGCCAGGCTCTTTGTTAAGCGTTGGGAATACAAAAAGAGGGCGAGGGGGAGAGAGAGAGAATTCCTGACAGCACAGAGATAAGACTCTAGCAGGAGATACAAAAAGTTAACTAAACAAATGGTTAATTGTATATACTGTGTAGTTGGGTCAGGGACTACAAAGGTTATTACTGGATGCCACAAGGGCTTATGATAGAGACCTAATCTGAGGGGTAGAAAAATTGTTCCTACAGAAATGCCATTTAAGCTAAGGTCTGAAGAACAAGAAATTATCCATGCAAAGTTGCAGGGACATGAAGAGGGGCAGCTGACAGTATGAAGGCTCTGAGGGGAACGAGGCCTGACACGCTAGAGGAAAAGAAAGGAAGTGGCTAGAGATGGGGCTACAGGAGTAGGTGAGGGCCCAGATTAGAGAATACTTGTAACCAGCTTAGTACCCTATTTTAAGAGCAATGAGAAACCGCTGACGTATTTGAAGTAGTAGGTGTGAAATATTCACAAGTGTGCTTTTTAAAAAAAATCATTCTGGCTGTTGTATGAAGAAAAAACTGACAGGGACAGGAACGAAAGCTAGGCTATTATTGTTAGAAGGTTATTGCAGTGGCTTAGGATAGAAAAGATGATAGGAAATAAAGAAAGAAAGGAGGAATAAAAGGAGGGAGTGTGAGAGGAGAGGAGAAAGGAAAGACAGAGAAAAGAAAAAAGTAAACTCTTAACTTCAAATGTCAAGTAATAATAAAGAAAAAATATTTTCTATCATATTAAGCAAAAAACTAATTCCCACCACATATACAGAACTTCTACAAATCAATAAAAGACTAACAACTCAATTTTTAAAATGAACAATGGACAGTTTATAAAAAAGAAAATACAAGTATTATAAAAATGATATGAAAACATCCTCATAATTAGAGAATTAAAAGTTAAAATAATATTTTGAGATTTTTTTCATCTATAATATTAGGAACATTGAGTAACATCAGTAACATTGAATGTCAGTTTGGGAGTTTAAGAAGTGTCGCATGACAAAATTGCTAAACAGGGTTTTTACTCAAAATGTTATATACTGTTCGTGGAAATTCACATTCCACTCTCACATAAAAGACATTTAAAAACCCTTCAGTAAAGAAATTACATTTAATTTGCCTTAACCCAGTGTTGCAGGCTGGCTGAGTCTTCAGAGAGCAAACTCTCTTAGGAAGCTTACTGGGAACTGGTCGTCTTCCAAGAGCTACAGCTGATAACAGGAGGTGCTGCTACAGAACTGCACTCACTCTTGCAGTGAGATGATAGGATCCCAGAAGAGCTAATGTCTGAGGGTGGCACTTAACCCTCAGATGCAAGGACAGAATGGCTTGACCCACAGGGATCAATGGAGATAGGAAATAAAACATAGGGTTCCTAGGGGGAAACAAATGGACAGCCAATTAGGATAATCCTTAATTTATATAGTCAAGGAGATCATAACTGGATGAACAGAAGGCTGAAGTCAGACCTCCAACAGGAAAGTCATGATCCTTTGCCCAATCTCCAGACCTGAGGCATTCTCAGACCCAGAACCCACTCACTTAAGTAGCGGCTGGGATTACATTAGGGAGGACTGTAAAAGACCATGGAAAATGTATGTAGTAATTCCCCAATCTTTCCCCCAGGGGACCATAGCAATTCACTCAGTTCATGATACACTGGAAAAAGAGGATACCCAGATCTTCTGAGGGCTGTGGTACACAGGGTCTGAGTTGATGCTGATACTTGGTGTCATTATGGAAATGAGATAATAAACTGAGTTCTGGCCAAATCTGTCTCATGGTTTTCATTCACATGGACAGACAAAAATATTAATTCATGGTCTTGATGTAGCGCTATAAACCTCCTGCTCCCTGTTATAATGAAGGCACTTGGACCATCTGGACATTCTATAGAGCATCACATTAATTCACTGTATTGATGATATCATGTAAATCAGACCTGATTAACAAGAAGTAGCTAGTATTCTGAGTGCCATAGTGAAATTAATGTGCTCCAGAGGGTAGGAGATAAACCTTACAAAGATTCAAGGGCCTCACTGATCTGGGTCATGCTCAACCACCCTCTTCAAATTAAAGAGCAAGTTATTCACCTTGTATATCTTGGTAGAAAGAAGAATCACAACACGAGGTAGGCCAATTTAGAATTTTAATGTATCATATTTTGTTTGGAATATAGCACCAACCCATTTATTGGGTGATAAGAGAGACTGCTAGATTAGAGTTGATCCCAGAGTAAAAAATAAAAAGGTTTTTATTGAAGGTCCAAGCTGTGGTATAAGCCGTTCTTCAGTTTGGGCCAGATAACCTAGCAAATCTTGTGGCAGTAGAGGTATCTTTGGTAAAGAAAGACACCAAGCAGAATTTGTGGCAAGCCCCTTGTAGGGGAATTGCAGCACAGAGCCTTGGGCTTCTAGGGTAAGAGTATATTGTCTGTAGCATAGAATTAGGCACTATTTACAAACAATTTCTGGCATGTTCCTGAGCTCTGGTGGAGTCTGAGCATCTGATCATGGGACATGAAGTCATAACTGCAGATGATGAGCTGGATATGGTCAGACCTATCCCATTGGGTCATTAGGTTAGGCTGGCTGAGATAGATATGGAGCCCCTCAAAGGAAGACTTGCCAACCAACAGTAGGAAGTACAGACAACTTCCAACTGTCTGCTCCTTCAGGGTCTGCCTCAGCAGCAGAGAGACACTCAACCCAAGGTTATACCATTCCCAGTGCCCACACCTAGTGACAGAGAGACAAGGGAGCCAAGGCCTGGCTCTTGCAGCCTGTTGCAGGACACCCCAACAGACACCATTTGCTGCAGAGCTCCCAACCAGGTCAGCCCAGGCCTTGGTGGACAGGGTGGAAGTTTGACTTCCTCCTCTGCCCAGTCTTGCTTCCTTCCACTTCGTTTCACAAACACAATTCTTTTTTTTTTTTTTAACTATTTATTTATTTGGCTGTGCCGGGTCTTAGTTGTGGCATGCAGGATCTTCACTGCAGCTCGTGAGACCTTTAGTAGCTGTGTGAGGGATCTTTTAGTTGCAGCACGTGAACTCTTAGTTGCGGCGTGTGAGATCTAGTTCCCTGACCAGGGATCAAACCCAGGCCCCCTGCACTGGGAGCGCAGAATCTTAGCCACTAGACCACCAGGGAAGTCCCAAATGCAGATTCTTTAAAAACATCTTGCACCCCAAATTTTTCCTAGAGTCTGCTTCCAGAGAACCAATTCTGAAAATACTTATAAAATGGAAGTGATGTATCTATCAGGTTCCGAGGGCACAAGAAAGCTGCACAAACATGTGGCCCAGATCCCCATGTCATTCACCACTGTTGTTCCAAGGTCTCTCCCTCAGCTCACACCTAGGACCTAACTGGGGCTTGAGTGGGGGTAGTTTTCCCCGTGACCAGCTAGTGAAGAACAAAAACTAAACTTAATTCACAGATGGGTCAGCTCAGTATGTTGGTGAAAGCTGATAAGAGACAGTTGCTAACTTACAGTGCTACTCAAGTTGATTCTAAAAGACAGCAGTGAGAGGAAACGCCCCCAGTAGGTAGAGCTCTAGGCAGTACATCTGGCCATCCGTTTTGCATGGAGAGAGGAGTGACCAGTGCAAGAATACACATAGTCTGTGTGAGGCAGATTGCTTAGCTGTTGATCAGAGCCTCCCTCTAACCAAAGCTGATCTAGCTGCTATCACTGTGGACTGTGCAGTATGTTAGCAGCAGAGACAAATCGAAGCCTCCAATACAGAACCATCCCTCATAGACACCAACAAGCCTATTGATGTGACATTGATAAAAGGGCAATGATTTATTTTGATCAAGATTGACAAATATTCCCGATATAGGTTGAGATCCCTCATAACGTCGTTTGATAACAGATCAAGGGACCCAATTTTTAGCAAAGGAGGTTTAGTAGTAAGCCCATGATAATAAAATCCACTGGTCTAACACACACCTCACCATCCAAAGCTGCTGAGCTGATAGAACCGTGAAATGGCTTCTTGAAGATACAGCTAAGGGCCAGTTTGGAGATGACACCCTGTGAGGACAGAACACCTTTATATATATATATATATATATATATATCCTTTATACATCCTATATCCTTTAGGATGTAATATACTCATTAAACCAATACCCTTTATTTGGTGCTGTGTCTCCAAAAGGTAGAATATATGGGAACAAAGGAGTAGAAGTAGGAGTTTTCCTGCTCATGATCATTCCAGTAACACACTTGAGGAATTTTTGCTTCCTATCCTTGAATCTTTCGGACCCGTGGGTCTAGATATCCTGACTCTCAGTAAGTACTCACTCCCACCAGAGGGTACATTGAGTCCCACTGAACTTAAAGCTATAGTGGCTGTCTGGTCATTTTGTATGCCTTGTTCTAGTAGACTAGCAAAAGGAAGTTAATATACTGGCAGAGATAATAACATCAGGAGGATAAAGGACTATTGCTACATAGTGGGGGCAGTAGAATTATGATTGATACTCAGATACCAATCATAATTGATATCTCTTAGTATTCCTATGCCAGTTTCAACTCTAAATGGGTAAATTCAGGAACTTTGGTCTGATAAAGATGTGGTAATCAGGGGCCTAGACTTTCCAGGACTGAGAGTCTTGATCACTCTAGCACGCAGGCTATTAGAACTGGAGAAGTGCTAACCAGCAGGGAGAGAAGATGGATGGAAGGTAAAAGCAGAAGATAATGAGTGAAAGTTATGATCTCAAGATCTACTGTAGCAACAGGGGCTGTCGTTTTTCCTACTAATTCTCCTCTTCCAGAAATTGTGACCAACCAGAATCCCGGGGAAGCAACACTTGCACAGAGTGAGCTTAATGTGAGAAGCAAGTGGATTTCACCACTGCAAGGAGAGGACTGTATCAGACACTGTTGATGCCCACCCAGATCCCTTTACTCCATTGGTGCCCCCAGCCCTCAGCTGTTGTAATTGCTCTTACTGGCTCACATTTGCCCCTTTCCCATGAGAATTGCCCTTTAGCAACAGGAGCTCCTCCCCCACAGGATGTTAGGTACTCCAGAAACCCCAGCTGCAGCCAATCCACAGCTAATAACTGCCTAATATAGGAATACAAAAGCCTGGACTCCTTTCCTCAAGGTAGGACTAACCTTTTGGTGCAACTAATACTCTAGAACTCCCCATAGGATCAGGTTGAAGCTAGACTTCAGCTGAGAGCATATTCTGGCTTAGCTTTTTTCCCTTCTCCTATCCTGATTCCATCACCCCCTTTCTCCTGAGAGTGTTCCCATAATAAATCACTTGCATAAGAATCCCCACCTTAGGTTCTGCTCCTAGGGAGCCCAAACCAAGTCACTGCACCTCAGCTTCCTCACCCATATCTACTACTATTGACCCTTTGTTACAGAGAAGGAAACTGAGGTGTAATTATAAAATCCTTTTAAAAATGCTTAGAACATGCCTGACACATTAAATGTTCAATAAGTGTTAACTATTACTCATACTCTGCAAACCTTTTGAAAAAACAATATGCACTTGCAAAATTTAGTTTGCTCCATTATGACAAATTAGAGTCATAATCCCCTATCAGGCTCAAAGAAAGAAATTATCTATCTTATTGTTTTCTCATAAAGAGAAATTTTAAAATTGCTCATCCACAGGTCCTTTGCACTGTACAATACAGACCTACCCCCAAGTACTAGCTATGATATTTGTGTCTCACTTATCCATAGTTCTATGTAAGGGACCCTCATTAATCAAGGGCAAAGATTCCGCCTGATTTACAAACTTTCAACAAACTCAATTTTGTCTTAAATAGTTTTGTTTTGGGTATATATGTATAGTGATCTGGAAATGAGATAAACACAAAGAGAGAACAATAATAAGCCAAATAACTTTCTAAAATGTTGTCCACCTAATCCTAAGAAATAAATCTCAGTACTTTAAAAGGATTACCTTTGAAATTGTACTTCAAAATTAAATTTACCCTTCCCTCAAGAGGCGAGGGTTTCTGTCCATTTATTGAACACTCATGACAAATCTATCATTTATCTAACCTGTGTCATAAACTATTCCAAATCAGAGTAGCTTAAAATAACACACACCTTTTTTTTGTTTATGTTTCTGTGGATCAACAGTTTGTGCTGGGTTCAGCTGGGTGATTCTTCACTGGTCTCACATGGAATTACTCTACAGCTACAGGAATAAACAGGTTTGACTGGAGTCTTAATTTATTTGAGCTGCTATAACAAAACATCATAGGCTGGGTGACTTGAACAACATACATTTTTCACAGTTCTGGAGTCTGGAAGTCCAAGATCAGGACACCTGTAGATATGGTATCTGGTGAGAACTTTCTTCCTGATTCATGGATGGGCTGTCTTCTGTGTCCTCACACAGCAGAAGAGACAAGGGATCTCTTTGGAACCAGGGCACCAATCCCATTCATTAAGGTTCCAACCTCACAACCTAATCACCTCCTAAAGACCCATCTCCAAATACCATTATACTATATTGGGTATTGGGATTTAACATATGAATTGGGCAGGAGGGACACAAAATTTGGTCTATAGCAACTGGGCTGGTTGGGCTAGCATGGCCTTCCTCCTATATCTGGTGATTGGTATGGGCTATAGGGCCTCTCTCTACCTGGTCTCTCATTCTCAAGAAGCCTTCTTCACATGGAAGTAAAGGAGTTTCAAGAAGATAAGAACAAAAACTCATGGCCTCCTGTTGCCTAAGCACAGAAGCACCACAACATCATTTCAACCACTTTTTTTTTTTGGTTGCCTTGGGTCTTCGTTGTTGCACGCAGGCTTTCTCTAGTTGTGGTGAGTGGGGGCTACTCTTCTGTTGCAGTGCGCGGGCTTCTCACTGTGGTAGCTTCTCTTGTTGCAGAGCATGGGCTCTAGGTGCGTGGACTTCAGTAGCTGTGGTGCGTGGGCTCAGTAGTTGTGGCTCACGAGCTCTAGAGCACAGGCTCACCAGTTGTGGTGCACAGGCTTAGTTGCTCCGCCGCATGTAGTATCTTCCCAGACCAGGGCTCAAACCCATGTCCCCCTGCATTGGCAGGCAGATTCTCAACCACTGCGCCACCAGGGAAGTCCCTACATTTACCACTTTAAAAGTAGAAAGCAGATTAAAAAATAGAGCTTTGTGAACAAAGACAGATGCACCACTAATTACACATCATCTCATTTTCCCATCGGTGGTCCAGGGTGAAAATATTCTCAAAGTCTGAGGCTTCTATTGTCAGGATGTATAGCTGATGGAATTGAGGATTGATTACCACTAGACCATGACTGGGCTGGGCTGGGCCCAGTGCCAAGGCTCCAGTTCAAGGAGCATCGAAGGAATAAGATTGATCTTGGTGTCATATAAATTAGTGTTTTTCAAATCATATAAATGAGCAATTAAATCAATTTAGGGAGCTACCACTAGTATTTCTTAAATGAAATGAACAAATTACAATAGAATAGAAACTATCTGTAATGTCACCACAGCACCCACCAGCTATGACTAGAGCTCAAATATTTAATTATGTAGCCAGTCCCACCAGCTCCTGTCAACCAGAAAAGACTAGCTCTTCACTAGTCCTTTTTGCTCCATCTGTTAGATTACTACAGAGATTCAATGTTTATTGGATTACATCCTTCTAAAACCCAACTTTTGGAGTGGGGTCCTGATGATATATTGGCTTATTTGGTTAATAGTATTTATTTGGTTATAATCTTACTTACTAAGCTGAGCCAAATTCAACTAATATTAGAAACAAAGCCTTCTTAAAGCCAGTGCAACATTATCTAAGAGTCATTGTGCTTTTTAAATCACATCAGAGTCAATAACTAATCTCAAACTTAGTGATAAGATTTATACTAAAATCTTACCTTAAGGGAAATAATCAAAATATTTTGTTTAAAATTCCTGTACAGAAGCTGAAACCAACTTTCCTTTTTCTTTACCTTTCAAGATGAAATAATCCCATAGAACATGGAAGAAAAGGTCCTATTTAAGTAAGGAACTAGGGAATTCATCAGTCCCTTCTACCATCTAAAGAGATATGGATACAGAATAATACCCCTCTTCCCTGGAGTTTGCACTTCTGGCAATCTCAGTCACTTTAAGCAAAACTAGACCCTAGATATAAATGTAAAGGCTCTAAGTAACTTCTAGATGGCCAAAATAAAAGTCACAAAATCTATGTGCTAAAATCCTTTCAGTTTATTAAATAATTTTTACCTATTTTACATTTTTATTGATTTTCCAATCATAGCACACTTAAGGCAAAAAAATTATGAAAAGAAGTTGCAGTTAGAGATAAGCATAGTGATAGCAACAGAAATGATAGCTAACAACCCACTAAGTTGAGAGATAGGAAAATTGTCAAAACTCTGATAAGAGGACACCAAATGCATAGCAGTGTATGGTCATTTAGTATGAGCACCAATGTAGCCTTACATATCTAGCCTACATACATACCATCATGAATGATTCTCACAAACATAATAATAACTGAAAGGAACCAGACCAAAATAAAAGTATACGCTGAGTGATGCCACTTATTTTAAAATTAAAAGATAGGCAAAACAGATCTATGGTGTTAGGAATTCAGGCCACGGATTACATTTGAGATGGAGTCAGTGTGGGAGAGGGCATAAGTTGGGGGGTGGGAGGTGCTTCTGAATTACTAGTAATGTTCTTATTCTTGATCTGGGTAATATTTTCACTTTGTGAAAATTCATAGACCTGTACACTTACATTTTGTATGTTTTTCTTTATGTATACTGTAGTCTATAAATTATTTATAAAAGAGGTGATTAGGTAAAAGTAAGTTAAAAATGTGATTATGCATTTTATCTCTGTGGCGATCATATTATAGAGCATAAAATTGGAAGTTGTGTTGGTTCGGGTCCCACAAAAAGCAGCTGGCAAGACAAGATTAAATATGTAAGGATTTTATTCAGGGAAATGCTTGTGTGGGAGACCTTGAGAAGAGAGCCAGTGAGTCTGGGAGAGCCATAACCACCATGCATTCTGTCTTGAGTGAAGGAGGAAAGGAGGTTGGGTGGAAGTGTCCTACACTGTGGTGTAGCCTAAGGAAGGTTCAATGAGGCGATTGGAGAGACCCATGACCCCCAGGAATGTGCCTGCCTTAATATCACTGCCATGCTCAGTCACTGGCAAATGCAGCAAAGAATTTCAAGCACAGAAGCTGACCCTTTGGTCAAGCTCTGTGTGTTGGATGTATGCAATGCCTACTTTTATGGCCACTACAGACACTTTAGCAAGGTATTTTCTTTTTTTTATTAAAATAGAATTTTTTTAGTTTCTAAATTTTTATTCACTTTTTAAATTTACATACAGTAAAATTAACTCATTTTTAGGGACAGTTCTATGAGCTTTGACAAATGCATACAGTCATATAGCCACAACCACTGTTAAGAAATTTATCAGTTCCCTCAGCCTAAAAATTCCCTCATGGTATAACTTTAAAGTGACCCTCTCGTCCCATCCCCAGGCCCTGGCAACAACTGATCTGTTTTCTGTCCCAATAATGTTTCCTTTTCTAAATTATAAGTGAAATCATATGTTATGTAGCCTATTGAGTCAATGCTTTTGAAACTAATTCATATTCTTACGTGCATCAATACTCTCTTTTTTTTATTTCTTTTTTTACATTTTTTATTTCTGAGCAGTATTCCATTGCACTGATATACAACAATTTGTATCCATCCATCAGTTGTGAATACTTAGTTTGTTTGCCATTTGGGGCAATTATGGATAAAGCCACTGTAAGTATTTGCATATATGTTTTTGTGTAAACAGAGTTATTTTCTCTCTTGGGTAAATACCTAGAAGTAGAATTGCAGGGTCATATAGTAAGTGTATGTTTAATATTAAAAGAATTGTCAAACAGTTTTCCAAGTGGCTATATTATTTTTACATTTCCATGCACAATGTTGTTCCACATTCTTATCATCACTTGGTATTTGTCGGGGTTTTTTGTTTTTTATGTTTTGTTTTAGCAATTCTAATAGGTGTGTGGTACTATCTCATCTTGGATTTAATTTATATTTCTCAGGTGACTAATGATGTGGAGCACCTTCTCATGTCTTTAGTTACTATTTACATATCTTTGGTGAATGTCTGCTTAAAGCTTTTCAAGTATTGCATATTTTAATCCATGGGAAAAAAATCTGCCTTCCAGCCCCAAATTTTCTATGCCCAAACATTTTCTGAGGTTCAAGTGTTTATTTTTATATGAGAATAAAAGCAAAACCTTTAAGGGAGATCACCTCATCTCCCTTTAAAATATGAATTGTTGACCGGAAACAAATAGACTGCTGACTATTTCCCTAGCAAAGATGAGTATATTGGGGATCAGCAGAGAATTGCAATTTCGGGTCTGCAACCATGGCAAGGTACATGCAAGTCCCTGTACTACAAGGAAAGGAGAATGTTGGGTTTTTTTTTTTTGTTTTTTTTTTTTGGAGAATGTTTTTATAAGGAGGAAAATGAAGTTGGGAGGGCTACAGTAAACAAAGCAACCATGATTTTTTATTAGTTGAGTCCTTGCCATGAAAGGAGTCTTTCTTTTTCCTGTTGGGCTCTGCTATCATCGCAGAGTGTGAGCGCTCCTTCTTCTGGTCTCCCAACTCTATTTAATTGAGGTTTCTGTTTATTAATTGTTATATTTCCCCCTTTTGATCAAGATCTTTCTCTGAAAGCATCGCTGATGAAGAGTCAGGCTTTCTAGTTTCAGAAGGTTTTTCCCTCAGTTGTCAGGAAAGACCGTTCCTGGCTGTTGTGTCTCACGCTGGAGGGAAAGTGCACAAATTGGAAACCTATTAATGTCACATTCAAGTAACAATGAGGGGTAGGAGGGAGAACTCTCAGGCACTTTTTATCTACATTTTTATCAAGTTCACAGACTTTATGATCATCTGAAGCATTACGTCAACATCAAAGATTTAGCAACAAGTTCCCAACAGGCCTGGTCAGGATGTCTTGGGAATACTGTCTCATCAGATGTTGTCTACTTCAATTCCAGG
This sequence comes from Lagenorhynchus albirostris, assembly GCF_949774975.1. Classification (NCBI taxonomy): domain Eukaryota; kingdom Metazoa; phylum Chordata; class Mammalia; order Artiodactyla; family Delphinidae; genus Lagenorhynchus; species Lagenorhynchus albirostris. Next base: position 37,116,984 of record NC_083098.1, on the reverse strand, counting down.
AAATATTTATTTTCAGGTTATCAGATAATGTGCAGGTTCAGACAGGATTTGACATTTTTTTTAGCTGTGTCACATGGAGCCAAGGGTCTATTCCTTGGAGTTTGTCAGCACAGCAGTTGCTTAGCAGTACCTGATTGGGTCTTTCCAGTGAGGCTGAAGAGAGTTCTTCGGGTGTTGTCTTTTCCAACAGGTGAAATCTCCAGGTTGCAAGGTGTGATGCTTAAGGTCTTTGCCTCCCAAAAGCACACCGTGAAAAGACTGCTCTACCAATACATGGTTATAGAAGCCATTAGGCCTTACAATATTGGAGTATCTCTCCTTTCATCAGTTGTGAGTCAAAAGAAGAAAGAGTCAAGTGCACTGGGCATCCAGTGACTGTCTCCAAGGATGAGAGCTTATAAGTTCCAAAAGGGGTGGATCTGAGATTTAGAGGGACCAATGGCAATGTTTTGGGCCACATTATTTGAAGGGCCTCTATAAATTTTGCCAATTGAGTGTTAATAATGCCATTACTGCATTTGACTAAACCAGAGGTTTGAGGGTGGTAAGCACAGTGAAAGTGTTGTAAAACGAACCAAACAACACAGACTTTTTGAAACACTGGGCCAGTAAAATGGTTTCCTCAATTACCATGAAGTTTGAGAGGAGTTCTCCAGGTAGGGGTAATCTTTCCTAAAAGGACTTTAGCCATAGAAGAAGCAGTAGCAGCCTGTCTGCAAGGGAAGACTCCAGTCCAGTGTGAAAACATACAGACTCTGACTAAAACATATTTATACCCACTAGATAAAAGAATCCGTTTGCCAGACTTTTTAATGGTCCATTTAGTTAGAAATGCACATGAGGAAGAACCATGGTTTTTAAACATAAAATCAGCCAGAGTCCTCTGGGGGTAGGAGCACCCTCAAAATACCTAGATAACTGAGATCCCATTTTCTAGAGGTTTTTCCACTAGAGTAAAGAACAATTTTCAAAAGCTCAAACAATGTACAGCACAATGGCTCAATTCAAACAGCTTTCAAGCCAATTGCAGCTGGTCATAAGGAGGCAGCTTGGTCCTGGAGGATCCAGGCTGAAAGCTTTTTTTTAGCCAGTCTCCAGAAGACAGAAGTCTTCCAAAAGAATAGGCTAAAGTCTGAAAAACCTGAGAAACCATTTCAGAGAAACAACTCCTCTTCCTGAAGGAAGGTATGTATTCTTTGAACTATAAATTCAAAGAATACGTAATTCTAATAATTTATCATAAGGATATGTATAAATATATATATTTGTACACATATACATACCAACAAACACATGTACATTCAATACAGTGTTGTCTGTGATATAAGAATGTTGAAAATAATATAACTTCAACAATATGGGATTGTTGAAATAAAATATAATAAGTCCATATAATGGAGTATCATGTGGTCATTTAAAATGATGTTTCAGGTATAGATCCATAGATATAAAAAAAGTATTCACAACAAATCACTATGAGAAGAAGGCAGATCACAAAATATGTTATTGTATGTTCCTTTTTGTTTTAGTATATGTGTGCCTATAAGTGTGCATTTGAAAATACACAAAGAGTTAGCATTGGTTATCTCTGGATAAATGTAATAACTGATGTTTTCCTCTATGTATTTCTGATTTTCTATAATGAGTATTGCTTCAGTAATGGGGAAGGGGAGGGAATAAAAGCAAAGCATTACAGAGAAATAAAAACATCATATTTAATTATTAATAGTGATGGATGAATCATCAAGAAAAAGTTTAAATGTGTTTGGTATAGTTATTAAAGAAGGCAGATTCATATTAAATATTAAAGTTTCTTTTCTTTATTGGAGTATAATTGCTTTACAATGGTGTGTTAGTTTCTGCTTTGTAACATAGTGAATCAGTTATACATATACATATATCCCCATATCTCCTCCCTCCTGCGTCTCCCTCCCACCCTCCCTATCCCATCCCTCTAGGTGGTCACAAAGCACAGAGCTGATCCCCCTGTGCTATGTGGCTGATTCCCACTAGCTATGTATTTTAATTTGGTAGTGTATATATGTCCATGCCACTCTCTCATTTCGTCCCAGCTTACCCTTCCCCTCCCCGTGTCCTCAAGTCCATTCTCTACATCTGCGTCTTTATTCCTGTCCTGCCCCTAGGTTCTTCATAACCATTTTTTGTTTAATTCCATATATATGTGTTAGCATACAGTATTTGTTTTTCTATTTCTGGCTTAGTTCACTCTGTATGACAGACTCTAGGTCCACCCACCTTAGTTTAGTAAGTTTCATTTGTATAGAGAAAACCTCATTCCTATGAAGAAAAAGGAGATGAGGTATATCTGTGTGTGCATATTTGCATGCATATGCCATGAATGTGTGCGTGCCTGTCTGTGTATTCTACAAAGTAAACCTGGGACTCCCTTGCCTTTTTCACGTAGTCATAGAGAATATTTGACACAGAAGGCAATGTTCAGATTCATCCCAAAGCCTGCACCAGCATTGGTAAAATATCTTTATTCTTATTTTGCTACAAGCATTGAATTCACAGAGGAACTGGTACTTCAATAGTTTCCCTCAGTTTGGGTCAAAGAGACCTACTTTTGCATTACATAGTTACAGAAACCATATGAACATTTTAGCCACAAAGCATGTGTCTCAAAGACATGATATTCACAACAGAAATTTCAGGCTTAGAACTGTGGCTTTCATAGCTCATATGGTTGTGTAGATTTCTTTTCACTTAAAGCTAGAAAGATGATTCCTAGAATACTTTATCTTCTTTACCTTTTTTTTTAATAATCTCAGCCTTACTGACACCCAGAACACAAGCATTTTTCTAAACAGAAGGTAGTTTCCAAGTCGTTCGAAAACACTGTACTTTTCAAAGCAGTCTCAATGAAAGTCACAGTGATCTGATACGTTATGAAGCTCTAGTGATTTAGACAACATGGACCAAGGTGTCAATCAGATCAGAGACACCACCCACAATAGAGGACAAAGAAGAAGACATACAAGCAGCATATTCTAGGATGATTCTGGTTCCCTCTATTGCCCCCATTGAAGGCTCTCCTGCTGCTTTCTGGTATTTTGTTAATGAATAAAACAGTAGTAAATTCCACTATGAGCTCAAAAACATTTTTTTTTCATTCTAGGGGCACAAAAGGAGGTCTCCTTGTGAGTTATTGAAGTATGGAGACAAAAATCAAACAAACTCAGCAAAAATTTTCTCATTCCCCAGGAAATGATGATGGAAACCACATCAGTCTCTGACTGCTCCAAAACAAATAAAACTAATGCTTTGTTTTTCCATTTTACCCTTGATCAGTATATCACCAAAAGCAGAAGCATCAGTGGCATTTTTCATATAAAACGACAGCTAGAGTAAGGAGTGCTAACAAATATTTGTACTAATTTGAGTCAAATACGGTAGAACTTGTTACAGTAATAACCCACACAATGTCATTTTTTAAGTTTATCCAAATTCTTAATATTTCAGTCTTCTTTCGTAGTAACTTATCTTTACATTTTTATTATAAAAATTTTAATGTATTAGAAATATATGTATATAATCAATTCAACCCTCACAACTGTCTCTATGTCAAAGAAAGAAAACTAAAGTACTGGGAGGTTAATGAGCTTTCCTAAGGTCATACATAATTAACAGGTGTTAACACCTTTTGATGCATCTGCTATAAATCTTTTGTTCTTTTCATAAATAAAATATTACACACGTAGCTGAAGTCCCTGTTTTATTCCTCAGTAAATCTATCCCTCCTTGCATCCCAGAAGAAATCACTATCCTAAAGCTATGTACCTTTCTGTTACATTACTGTACTTTTATTACACACATATGTATTCATAAACAATATATAGAATTGTTTTCTGTGTATCATTCTGCATTTGCTTTTTATCATATAAAATCATATAAATATATATATATATTTAAAATATATATAAAATCATATATAAAATATATATATATAATATATATATAAATATATATAATATATATAAATATATATTATATATATTTCTTTATATAAATATATATATTTATAATATAAATATATTATATAAATATAAATAAATATAATATATATTATATAAATATATAATATATATTATATATATAATATTAATATATAATATTATATTATATATTATTATATATTATTATATATAATATATATTATATATTATATATATTATATATAATATATATATATTTTTTATATTATATATAATTATATATATTATATTTATATTTATATATAATATATATAATATATAATATATACATTATATATTATATATTATTATATACATTATATATTATTAATAATATATTATTATATATTATATATAATATATATTATATATCATATTATATTATATTATTATTATATTATATTATTATATTATATTATATTATATTATATTAATATATAAATATATAAATATGATATATATAATATATTATATAAATATAAATAAATATAATATAATATTTATAATATATACATATATATTTTTATATATCAATATATAAAACATATATAAATATATATATAAAATATATATATAATCATATAAATCCAATGCATTCATTTAGCTGCATTATAGTAGTCCATTATATGAATGTTCCACAGTCAAGTTATTCTTTCTCCTATTGACAGATATTTAGGATGTTTCAAATTTTTCAATACTAAAAGCAATGCCACTGAGCAGACTTCTCATTTTCAGTCAGTCCTTCCAGTGAGCTTGGAAGTTGAAAATCCACCCTAACAACAGGTAAAAAGTTGAAACTCAACAACTCTTCTGAGATCCATCAAATAAGTGAGGTCAAAGGGCAAACTGCTGCTCCCAAAATTGGAGAAATGCATACAGAGAATTACAATTTACCAGAGCAGAAATCCATGAGCAGAAAATTCCATGAGAACCCGTGCTGGGTAGGAAAACCTGAACTGTAATTGAAGAATTGCTGGAAGCTCAGTGTGGACAAGCCCAAGAGTTAAAAATTGCAGGGGGCCTCCCTTCGGGTTCCCCACACTTTTGTGAGTTTTACCATCAGGACCTCTACCAAGTTCTCACAGTGAAGAATGAAGGAAAAATCCCCTTGTGCTTCTGGCAGGGGGGAGAAGAAAAGTAACAATTTTTAAATCACTAGAGCATTCTGTTTTGAGGGTTTTTTAAAATTAATTTATTTATTTTTGGCTACTTTGGGTCTTTGTAGCTGTGCGCGGGCTTTCTCTAGTTGTGGTGAGTGGGGGCTACTCTTCCTTGCAGTTCATGGGCTTCTCATTGCAATGGCTTCTGTTGTTGCAGAGCACAGGCTCTAGGCATGCGGGCTTCAGTAGTTGTGGCACACGGGCTTCATTAGTTGTGGCTCACGGGCTCTAGAACGCAGGCTCAGTAGTTGTGGCACACGGGCTTAGTTGCTCCGTGGCATGTGGGATCTTCCCAGACCAGGGCCAAACCCATGTCCCCTGCATTGGCAGGCGGATTCTTAACCACTGCACCACCAGGGAAGCCCCAAGCATTCTGTTCTTAACAAAGCTTGCCCTTCAAGAATCTATTTTACAAGACTCTAAACTACTGGGGTTTTATCAGAGCCTAATCTACTTGGTGGAAAGGAACTCCAGCCATTCAACCCCAACTCCAGCCTCCTTTAGCCATCCTGTCCCCCACCTAAGGCAGCGGAAAAAACTGAGAAGCACTTGTGAAGTTCACAGAGCAGGGATGAAGACTCACTAGACAACTGAGACCAAATCATAGGACTACAGAACATGTCCCCTCCCCCAACACCCTACCACCACACCCCTAAAGGCCTATTTACATAAGTTCCTTTTACCCCATACATCATATCTGGCTTTTAACAGAAAATTACAAGGCGTACTAAAAGGCAAAAAACACAGCTTGAAGAGAATGAACTAGAATCAGAACCAGATTCAGATATGGCAGGAAAGTTGGAATTATCAGACCACGAATTTAAAACAACTATGATTAATGTGCTAAGAGCTCTAATGGGAAAAGTAGACACATGAAAGAACAAACAGGCAATATAAGCAGAGATGGAAATTCTAAGATAGTATAAAAAGAAGTGCTAGAAATCAAAAACACTATAACAAAAATAATGTCTTCACTAGGCTCATTAGTAGACTAGACACATCTGTGAAAAGTATCTCTGAGCTTGAAGATATGTCAGTAGAAACTGAAAGCAAAAATAAAAATACTGAAAAAGGGACTTCCCTAGTGGCACAGTGGTTAAGAATCCACCTGCCAACACAGGTGACACAGGTTCGAGCCCTGGAGCAACTAAGCCCTTATACCAAAACTACTGAGCCTGTGCCCTAGAGCCTGTGAGCCACAACTACTGAGCGCATGTGCCACAACTACTGAAGCCCACATGCCTAGAGCCCGTGCTCTGCAACAGAGAAGCTGCTGCAATGAGAAGCCCGTGCACTGCAATGAAGAGTAGCCCCTGCTCGCTGCAACTAGAGAAAGCCTGCGCACTGCAGCAAAGACCCAACACAGCCAAAGAATAAATAAATAAACAAATTTATTTTAAAAAAATACTGAAGGGCTTCCCTGGTGGCGCAGTGGTTGAGAGTCCGCCTGCTGATGCGGGGGACACGGGTTCGTGCCCCCCGGGAAGATCCCACATGCCGCGGAGCGGCTGGACCCCTGAGCCATGGCCGCTGAGCCTGCGCGTCCGGAGCCTTTGCTCCGCAATGGGAGAGGCCACAACAGTGAGAGGCCCGCGTACCGGGAAAAAAAAAAAAAAAAATCACACTAATAAATGTATACTTAAAAAAAAAAAATACTGAAAAAAACAGAACAGAATATTCAAGTACTGTGGGACAACTACAAAAGGTGTAACATACATACAATGGAATACCAGAAGGAAAACAAAGAGAGAGGGGAACAAAAGCAATATCTGAAGCAATAATGACTGAGAATTTCCCCCAAATTAATGTCTGACACCAAAGCACAGATCCAAGAAGTTCATAAAACACCAAGCAAGATAAATGCCAAAAAAAACAAACAAAAAAACCCACTACGCCTAGGCATATCATATTCAAACTACAGAAAATCAAAGATAAAGAAAAAATCTTGGGACTTCGCTGGTGGTCCAGTGGTTAAGATTCTGCACTCCCAACACAGGGGGCCCAGGTTCAATCCTTGGTCAGGGAACTAGATCCCATATGCCACAACTAAGAGCCCACATGCTGCAACTAAAAGAGCCCACATGCTGCAAAGAAGATCCTGTACATGGCAATGAAGATCCTGCATGCAACAACTAAGACCCAGCACAGCCAAATAAATAAATAAATATTTTTTTCAAAAAAATCTTGTTATATGTCAATTATATCTCAATTTTTTTAATAAAGAAAAGAAAAAGAAAAAATCTGGAAAGAAGCCAGAGGGAAAAAATACCTCAGCTATAGAGGAGCAAAGATAAGAATTACATCTGACTTCTCTTCAGAAACCATGCAAGCAAGAAGAAAGTGGATTGAAATATTTCAAGTATTGAGAGAAAAAAAAAAAACACCAAAATAGAATTCTGTATCCTCTGAAATTATCCTTCAAAAGTAAAGGCGAGGGCTTCCCTGGTGGCGCAGTGGTTGAGAGTCCGCCTGCCGATGCAGGGGACGCGGGTTCGTGCCCCGGTGCGGGAGGATCCCACATGCGGCGGAGCGGCTGGGCCTGTGAGCCGGGGCCGCTGAGCCTGCATGTCCGGAGCCTGTGCTCCGCGACGGGAGAGGCCACAACAGTGAGAGGCCCGCGTACTGCAAAACAAAACAAAAACAAAAAACAAAACAAAACAAAAAAAAGTAAAGGCGAAATAAAGACTTTCTTAGACAAACAAAAATTAAGGGAATTTGTTGCCAGTAGATCTGCTTTGCAAGAAATTTTTTAAAAAGTTCTTCAGAGAGAAGGAAAATAATATAAGGTCTGAAACTCAGATCTATATAAAGAAAGGGAGAAGATTAGAGAGAATGAATAAGTGAAGGTATATAAAAACTTTTATTTTTCTTATTCTTAGTTGATCTAACAGATAACAGCTTGTTCAAAATAATAATAGCAACAATATATTTGATGATTATTGCTTATGTATAAGTGAAATGAATGACAGCAATGATACAAGGGATGGGAGAGAAGAATTAGGATTATTTGATGTATTAGGGTTCTCCAGAAACAGAACCAGTAGTGTGTGTGTTTGTGTGTGTGTTTGTGTGTATATGTGTGTGTGTGTGTGTGTGTGTGTGTGTGTGTGTGTGTGTATAATGAGGAACTGGCATATCCATTTATGGAGACTGAGAAATCCCAAGATGTTATCTGTAAGCTGGAGACTCAGGAGAACCAGTGGTGCAATTCAGTCTGAGTCCTTAAGGCCTGAGAATTAGGGAAGTTGCTTGTGTAAATCCCAGTCAAAGGCAGAAGAAAATATGATAAGTTGTCCTAGCCCAATTAGTGAGGCAGGGAAAAAGGGGTGAATTCCTCGTTCTGCCTTTTGTTCAGTTCAAGCACTCAACGGATTGAATGATGCCCACTCGTATTGGGGAGGGCAATTACTTTATTGAGATACCAATCAAATATTAATCTCATCCAGAAACACCCTCACAGACACACTCAGAAAAAATGTTTAGTCTGACCACCTCTTGGCCAATCAAGCTGACACAAAATTTACCATCATGCTTGGTTATTATAAAGTACTTGCAGCACCCATGAAGTGGTACAGTGTTATTTGGCTTGGTTGTCAATGTGCATTGCAAATTCTAGAGCCACCACTAAAAAAAGTAAAAACACGGTAGCAATGCCAAATTAATAGACGCCATGGGTATTATTTGCCAAATGCTTTAGAAATTCTAAGATAAAATATATGAGAATTACATTACCTAACATATCCAATAAAACTTTTATTTAAAAAAAAAATGCTACTGTGAACATCCTTGCATGGTTCTCCCTGAGCAGATATGGATGGAACTGCTGAGTCACATGGTCTTTAGGGGCATCTTCCACTCTTCTAGGCATTACCACATTATCTCCAAAGTGGCTGTACCAATTTGTACTCCACCAGCAGTTCTTGCTATTGTTCTCCATCCTTGTTGATACTTCTTACTGTCAAATATTTAAATTTGGGAGTGTGAAATGATATACCTCATTTTAATTTGCATTCCCATATTTATTAAATGCGGTTGATCGTCTTTTCATGTGTTCGTTAGCATAAACTTGCTCTTCTATGAATTACCTGTTCATATCTTTGTTCATTTTTTCTATTAGTTTGTTTTTCTTTTTCTTACTGAAGTGTAAGATTCCTTTATATGTCTTAGATAATAATCCTTTGTTGGTTCTATGTGTTATAACTAAATATCTCTTTTCAGTTCTTAGAACTCATCTTTCCACTTATTTATGGTGCATGTTAAATTTTTATAACATAAACTGTCCTTATAAGTGGAAGTAAGATACTTACAACAACATGCTATATAAACCAGGCCTCTGAATTACTCTTTCCTGTGTTTACTGCTTTTGTTATTATTATTTATTTTATTTTTCTTTAATAAATAGTATGTGTGCATAGCACAAAATTCAAAATACACAAAATGATAAACATAAACAATAAATTGTCTTCCTTCCTCTGTTCCCCAAGATACTTAGTTCCTCTCCCCTGATGCAAACACTAGTGCTAAATTTTTTGTATCTGTGAAGACAATGTATTTATAAACATTTATCAATATAGTCTTTTTTCCACAAAATGATAATATGCTACACCATTCCATTCCTTGCAGTTTTCTTATAAAATATGTATCTTAGAAATACACAAATATTTGTATTTCTAGACAGTCTAGGATAACAGTACAGTACATAGAGTGGCTTCCTTCTTTTTCAAACCTTCCTAGAATTAGAATTCCACATGTATGGGAGAAACTGTAGCCTAGTAAGACTATGTCAACTCAAGAGCCTCAGTTTGAGTCCCAGCTTCTCTATATATTAGGAGCAAGTTAGTTGTCCTCTCTGTGTCTCAGTTTCCCATTTTGTAAAAAGAGGATAATAATTATTCCTACCTCATATATTTGTTGTGAGAGTTAGATTATATATGTAAAGTGAATACTATAGTACTTGGCACTCACTAATATTCAAAGAAAGCTCTTATCCTCACGAACTGTATTTTATTTAAACATTCTATTAAAGGCCATTTAGGTCACTTCCAAATGTTTCTATTATAAACGATACTATCATGAATATCTATACACATTCATTTTGCTCATGTACAAGTATACTTTAGGATCAATACACAGAAAATATATAGCAGGATCAAAGACTATCTGAATTTCTCAGTTAGCTGGATATTGTTAAGTTATCCTCCAAAGAGTCTGTATCAAGTTACACTCTCACAGGACTTCCCTGGTGGTCCAGTGGTAAAGAATCTGCCTTCCAATGCAGGGGACACAGATTCGATCCCTGGTCAGGGAACCAAGATCCCACAGGCCGCTGGGCAACTAAGCCCACACGCCACAACTACTGAGCTCACGCGCCTCAATGAGAGAGCCCACATGCCACAAACTACAGAGCCCAAGCGCCCTGGAGTCCGCGCCTCACAACTAGAAAGAAGCCCATGCGCCACAACTAGAGAGAAGCCCACGCACCACAAGGAAAGATCACACATGATGCAACTAAGACCCGGCACAACCAAGAAAATAAATAAATAAAATAAATATTAAATAAATAAAGTCCTTCTGTCAAAGACAAAGAAATCACTCCCATTTATTTTTAAAAATTACACTCTCACCAGTAATGTAAGAGAATAAGTTTCCCTATGTCTGGCTAACCATGTATTATCAAACTTTTCTTTGCCAACTTAATATAGTGAAAATAAGTGGTATATTATTATGGTTATATATTTGTCTTTATCTTGAGTGAAGTGTTTTATCTGTTTGAGTCATTTTTATTTCCTTTCTTAGTAAAATTTCCTCACTTTTCTGTTAGCCCACAATCTTTTTCTTTATTGATTTATAGACTATTAGACTATATAGACTATATATAGACTATATAGACTACCAAATACTGAAAACAGTATTTTTATATAGTATATTTCAAATATTTTTCCAGTTTTATAATTTTTCTATGTTTACAAGATTTTTCATTATATTTATTTTTATGAAAGTAAATTAAATCATTGTAATGGATTTCAGAAGGGTTGTGTCATTTGTAAAAAGGCCTTCCAAACACCAAGTTTATAAAACCATCTTGCACAATTCCTCTGCTACATAATTATTCTAATATTTTAATATTTATGCCTTTGACCCATCTGGATTTACTTGGGGGTTGGGGGGAGATAGGGGTCATGCTTTATGCTTTCTTTCAAAAAGCTATCCAATTGTCCCATGAGAATTTAATAAATAAAGCATCTTTTCTACATTGATTTGAAATACCACTTTTACATTAAAATTCTATATATATTTGAGTCTATTTCACAACTTTGTATTCTTTCTATTCATATACCAGTACTACACTTAAATAATGTAGCTTTATTGTAGCATATACATATTAATATGTGATTGGCAAGTCCTGCCTAAATCATCTCTTTTTTAGTGTAGCTAGAATTTTCCATGCTACAGTTTCTTGATCATTTTTCCATATGAATTTCAGAGTAAACTTGTGTAGTTAAGACAAAACAAAACAAAAATTCTGTTAGTATTTTAGCTTAGATTTATAGATTAACTAAGGGAGAAATATCAGCTTTATAATATTAAATCTTCCTTTCCATGAACATGATATGCCACAACATTTGCCCCAGTCTTCTTTGTGTTCTTTAGTAATATTTTAATTTTTTGCATGTAGACATTGTGAATTTTTGTTAATTTTATTTCTAGGTATTTCACCTTTTATCACTATTATAAATGAGCGTTTTTGTACTGCATCTTCTAACTGGTTGTTGTTTATTGTTCTTGGAGTATCATTTTGTTATTGCCAGACCTAATCCTCTATGAGATTTTTCTACCCCTGTAATCCATCAAAATCTTCTGAAGCTCTGGGCTGACCAAGAAGTACTAATCAAAAGTACAAATGTCATCACGGTCATGAGGGTAACATATACCTCTTATTTATTTTATGAACTTAGAAAACAAATTTAAGACAAAGAATGCTTTATTCAAGACCATCAGTGATTTCAGTGACTCATGTGTTTTCATAATGTAATAATTTTTAAATTATATCTTAATTTACCATACTATGACATGAAATGGAAAAATTACCAGACACTAGTTCAACTTTAATGTGATATATGACTTATTTACATAGCTTTGGGTATACCAAGAACAGTGGGCTCTCCCTAACATGACCTTCAATGAGTAATGCACGCCTTTACATAATTCCCTTCAGTGCAGAAGAAACTATGACCTGCTTCTTAGTCAACAGAATACAGCAAGGGTAATAGGATAATGACTCCCTTGGTTAGGTTACATTATATGGCAAAAATGATAGTATAGCCACTCCTGTGATTATGTTACATTATATAAGAATGTCTTTCAGACTGGAGGAAGAGATTCTCCTGCCGGCCTTGAAGAGGTATGCAGTCGTGTTGTAAGAAGGCCACGTGCCAAACACTATGTGAGACCTCTAGGAGCTAAAATTACCCTGACTAATTGCCAGCAAGAAAATGAGGTCCTCAGTCCTCTCGTCTCAGAGACCTGAATTCTGCCATCAATCACAGGAGCTTGAAAAAGGACCCTGAGTTTCAGAAAGAAATGCAGCCCAGCTGGCACTTTGCAATCTTGTGAAGCCCTGAGAAAAGGACCTAGCTAAATTGTACCTGAACTCCTAATCTATGGAACCTGTGAGACAATAAATGATGTTGTTTTAAGCCTCTATGTTTGTGGTAATTTGTTACAGCAGCAATAGAAAACTAATACACCATGTCAAATCCTGTCCCCAAACAGTACAGCTACAAACAGTAAATATCTCTTATAGTTTAGCAAATTTATGGTGAGGTTAGTTCTGAGTGAAAAATCAGTACAGTATAGTTTCATTCTCTCTCTAAATTTACCATTCTGTAAGGAATTCCAGAATAACCCCAGATGCTCCAAAGCTCAAATCTTTGACATAACTCCTTCATACCACATACTTCAAAACCTAAGCTAAATATTATTCATCAGCATTCAGAACTTGTCTAAATTGTAATCTCTTATAAGTGCAAAAGTCTATTTGAAAATTAAAGTATTATATTAATTTATAACTGACAATGGGGGGGCGGAAACAGAGTCTTATTTTAGAATAACTTAAATGCTTCATTTATCTTTGCCTCTTCAGTTACCCCTGGAGTATAAATTTCAGTACTTTTTTTATGGTCAGAAACAAAACCACAATAGCCTACCCATGGTTACAGCTATAATAACATTTCCATGGCAAACACAATTTTCTAGAATTTCACATAATACAGCTACTTGAACACTTACAATCCAGCATATGGGTTCAGACTTGACATTTACTGTCTCATGTCTTAAAACAAACTGTTCCATCTCTTTCAAAAAGAACATTAAAATGTTGCTTACAAAACAATACATTGGCTGACCAAACCCTTTTAATGCTTTCAGTCCTTGAATTCAAAACTGTTTTTTTTTCATTAAAAGTTTTTTCTGAAAAAAAAAATGTCATGAAAAACCTAGGGGTAAAGCAGGAATAAAGACGCAGACCTCTTAGAGAACGGACTTGAGGTTATGGGGAGGGGGAAGGGTGAGCTGTGACAGGGCGAGAGAGAGTCATGGGCATATACACACTAACAAACGCAGTAAGGTAGATAGCCAGTGGGAAGCAGCCACATGGCACAGGGATATTGGCTCGGTGCTTTGTGACAGCCTGGAGGGGTGGGATGGGGAGGGTGGGAGGGAGGGAGACGCAACAGGGAAGACATATGGGAACATATGTTTATGTATGACTGATTCACTTTGTTATAAAGCAGAAACTAACACACCATTGTAAAGCAATTATACCCCAATAAAGATGTAAAAAAATAAAAAAATAAAAAAAAAATTAAAAAAAAAAGTTTTTTCTTTTTCTTCTCCCAATATTGTAAAAGGCTACAAAATTAGTGTCTGACATGTTATATGGATGTAAATCCTGGTATATTATTCACATGTTATATGGATATAAATCCTGGTATATTATTCATATATCAGTCACTCAAAAAAAAGGATCATATCCAAAGTCACAGTTTAGAAAGATCCTGTGAGTAGATAGAGTTTTCTGAAGAGGATGGGGCTTTACATCACAAAGACTTAAAGGAGCTTGCCGCAAGCCCCCCCCCCCCGCGCACCCCCCCACCCTGGCTCAGGATCAGAGAGAAGTATAGACCACCGGTGAAGAAGGCAAGGCCAGACTCTATTTATTTGTAGAGTCCTCTTAACAAATAAGTTGTATTCATCATCCAGTTTTAACTTTTTATGTCTTTACTGTTATTCCCAAACCTTCTGGAAAGCTGGTACATAACAGCCTTGCATAATCTTAGCAGTCCTCTTGTGAATTACTAAGTATAATAAGATATGTATTCTAGGGATAAGGCAGTGAGGAAAAGGGGACCTTCAACAAACCATCCTGCATTAGACCAGCATAGTAATAGCATGAATAATAAAGCTAACACTTATGCGACATCCTATGTGCAAAGCACCCTATGTAAATAGCATGCCAAATAAACTGCTTTAAGTTGCCTTCCCCTGAACCAGACTCTGAGGCAAGGATTTGTGTGCAAGTGATTTAATAAAAGTGTTTTCAGGAGAAGTGGCAGTGGTGAAGTAGGACCAGAAAGTGAAGGAGGCCAAGCAAAGATGTGAGCCATGTCAGAGGGAGGATAACTCAATCCCACAGCAGCTCTGATGTAAAACATAACTCAGAGTTATGTCACCCAGTGTGTCTGATGGTTAGGGGGCAAGGATGATGGAGTTATCTACACTCTACAAGTGTCAGTCATTGATTAAAAGGCTGGGGTGGGGGGACACAAACAAATTTCCAAGTACTTTTGGAAATTTACAAAGCAGGTTCTGACAGCCAAGGGCAGTTGACAATAAAGACACCCAGTGCTAGCTTGGGAGTGACAGCTCATCTGGAACATGTGTGCACAAAAATGGAAACGAAATCTGAGAGTATTGGACAAGTCACTTACTATATAACCCTCACGACAACCCCAGGAGGTAGCTATACATTTTATACCCATTTTATAGGTGAGAAGACTGAAATACAGAAAGATTAAGTCAGAGGCCCAAGATCCTACAGCTGATAAGTGTCAAGCCAGGATTTGACACCAGATCATCTGTCTCCAGAATCTACACGCTTATGCATTATATTATTAAGTCAAGTGCTAGAGCATGGCATGCAGGGGCCAAAGGCAGAACAAAACCATGGTTAGGAACTAAGCAGTAATAGAGAACAGGCAGAACCAGGAATGACTAAGATGCAGCCCAAATATATGAGAGCAAGGTGATCCTCGTTTGAGAAGGGTGGGTAATAAGATCTTATTGTTACATGGTTAGAGCCTATACAGGCACCAGACACTTGGGTTACACATAACATTCACTTTCACTCTAAGCTTGCAGGGGAGAGAAATTGTTGCAGGCAGGAAAGTAGTTGTGGGGAGAGGGAAGGAACAAAAGAAAATTTTCCCTCCCTCTTCCCTTTCCCTAATTCCCACTCTCTCCATCCCTTCTGCACACACTCTCACGCACCTGCGCATGTACACACACACACACACACAAATACACACACTGAAATCTGAAAGCTTCTTTCAGTGTGCTGATATTTATTGAAAATAGAGATAATTGGCAGAGACATTAAATTCAACACACTATAGCAAGGAACAAAGTCAGAGAATTTCCTATAAGGTAAGCTTGGCTATCAAAATGGCTTGGGTAACAGATAGCTTTTTAATTAATTTTAAAAGCTCGTTGCAAAGAAAAAAAAAAGAAAAGAAAAGAAAGCTCATTGCTTCAATACATAATTTGAGACTCCCTGGGAAGGCTTGTGATCCATAATATATTTCTTTTGTCAACCAAGTTATTGTTAAATCTACCATTAGATCTTCCCTCATTTGAATATTGTAGATTTTCAACTTTTAAAAAGTCTCCTATGGGTTTCAGCAACAGGACAGACTGAGCTGTATAGACTCCCCTCATGTTACCAAAATAACAAAATGTTGGATAAAATATAACCCCCAAAGTAGTTTACAAAGCTGAGAAATAATAATAAATTAGAAAGGTAAATCTCAAGTGTCAGAAATGAAGCAGGAACTCAAAGCCAGAGATGTGAAAAAAGCAGCCAATGTCATGGATCTGGAGGGTAGGGCCAGGAAAGAAGGCAAGAAAACCAAGTCCTGGAACAGGCTGTCTCCAAGATAGGAAACCTAAGTGGTAAAAAAAACTCCACCTGACATGGAGAAAGTCTTCCTTGAGTAAGTAAAGCCCCATGGCTGAACCATGCTTGGATATATTTCTAAATTTATATATATATATATTTATACATATATTTTTAATATATGTATATATATACATATATATATGGAGAAAGACTGACAGAAAAAGAGTAATTAGCATATAGGCATACACAAATAAACAAATAGAAGCTATCTGGAGACACCGGAAAGAGACCGCATATACCCTGGGAACTGGATATATGGCACAGACCACATTAAAAATATCAGAGGAAAAGGGACGGAATGGCTGATGAATGCTTGTAGGCATATTTGATTATCCATAAAAATAAACTAAACTTAGATATCTATCTCACACCATACCCCAAATAAATTCCAGATAGATCAAAAACACAAATGTAAAAATCAAGTCTTCCAAAGACTATATAGGAGAATATTTTTATGATATTAGGTAGGGAATTCTTTCAACAGGACATGAAGAGCACAAACCACAAAGGGATTGGGGAATGTGTCGCGGCAGACTGTATCACTCTGAACAGATTTGCTACCCCTCCCTACCTGTTTCACCTATGGGTGATTATATACTCTCACCTCATGTCACTTGCTTTGGCCAATAAAATGTGGCTATAAAGTGATATGTGCCACTTGCAAACAGAAGCTTTATGAGCCTTCCTGTGGGTCCATAATCTCTCTCTTCTCTCTGCTACAAAACTGGCATGTCTAAGATAAGAGCTGCTTCTTCAGCTATGATCCCTGGAGTTAAAAATATTTGGAGCAGGGCCTGTCAACCCGTGTGAATGTGAGCAAAAAATAAACTTCTGTTGCTGTAAACCCTGAGATTTGGGAGTTCTGTTACCATGGCATGATCTACCTTAAGCTAACTGAAACACTTAGCTACATTCAAATATAAAAACTATGAAAGCAAACAGATTAGGTACAGGTCTTTTTGATGTATATGATCAACAAAGAAATTGGTATATAGAAACCATGAAGAATATCTACAAATCAATAAGAAAAGAAAAACAACTCGAGGAAAGTGGGCAAAGAATACAAATAGCTATATTGCAAAAATTAAAAACCAAATGATCTATAAAAATAAGCCCAACCTCATTACTAATCAGGAACTAAAAATTAACACAAAAAGATATAACAGTTCATGCTTAACAATATGGCAAGAATTTTATTCTGACACTACAAAATACTATATGAATGTGGAGTACAAGGAGTTGTTATAGACTGCTAGAGAGAGGTGGGTACAACTTTGTACAACTGCTTTAGAGAAAATTTTGACGGTATCTAGTAAAGTTTCAGAAACTCCACTTCCAGGTATACACCCTAAAAAAACTTTTTTACATGGATGCAATTTCAAAGATACACACAAAAATATTGAGTGAAAAAAGTGAGATATAGACATAGATAGAATGATAGAGATTGAGGATAGGTTAGAGATAGATACGTATGGATATATTGTATGATGCCACCTAGTAAACTGAGAGCACATCAAACAATACTCTGTGTGTGTGTGTGTGTGTGTGTGTGTGTGTGTGTGTGTGTGTGTTTGATGGATCATATATAAGCAGCAAAGTCTATAAAAGAGATATATATGTATCTCGGTGTACTGGTTAACTCTGGGGAGAAAAATAAGGAAATGAAATAGGTTGCATAGGTTCACTACATCTGTAGTATGTATTTCTTTAAAAAATGTTTTTGGAGCAAATATGACCCAAAATTTTGACTTTTGTGAAGTCAAGTGGTGAATAGTAACAATGTTGAGCTTTATTAGAGCCCTGAGATCCTGCAAAACAGCAATGTTTAAAGAACTTCCCCCACTCACTCTTTTGTGTTCGGAAAATGGCTTACTGCAAAGAACCACTAGTCCCCATGTAAATTAGATAAGATTCATTGACACCACCCTTGTTTACCTTAAGCATGACCAGGTACAGACCAAATTCCCATTCTTTGCCTCATGTATGATTAGCTGAACTGCTTGTCCCTACCGATTTGTCGGGACAAAGTGCTTGTTAAACTATGGTTAACTTCTCTCCTACCCCCAGGTCTCTCTGGCCAGCAGACAGCTCCTCCTTTATAAGCCCTGTGGAGAATAGACTGGCCTTAGGGTAGAACATTCTCTAATCTATTACCCCATCTTGCTACCCTTTCATCCCAATTCCCTACACCACTCTCTCTAGCCTTGTTACTCTTTCTATTAAAGAAAATTCCTTTTTGCATAATGCTTGAGATGCTTGTAGATCTTATGGTCAAAGTGTTCCACCTAACTGCAATAGTCCCTTTCTCCATCGTGCAATAATCCCCTCAAATAAAGTCTTTCTTTACTAAGTATGGATTTGCTTTTTTTATTTGAAAACCAGATACTTTTACTTTTTTGCATTTTGAATATTTCGTAATATAAAATAGATTTTAAAGAGGGTCTTATTAAACAGAAAAATAAACAGTTGTTTAATAAGTTAGAATCGTTTTCAAAATGTCTTGATAAAAACAGCAACAGAGGGCTTCCCTGGTGGCGCAGTGGTTAAGAATCCACCTGCCAATGCAGGGGACACTGGTTCGAGCCCTGGTCCGGGAAGATCCCACATGTCGCGGAGCAATTGAGCCCGTGTGCCACAACTGCTGAGCCTGCGCTCTAGAGCCCGCGAGCCACAACTACTGAAGCCCACGAGCCACAACTACTGAAGCCCACGCGCCTACAGCCAGCCTGTGCTCTGCAACAAGAGAAGCCACCGCGATGAGAAGCCTGTGCGCCACAACAAAGAGTAGCCCCTGCTCGCTGCAACTAGAGAAAGCCTTCGTGCAGCAACGAAGACCCAACACACACAAAAATAAATTAATTAAAAAAAAAATAGCAAAAGAACTCAAGTCATATCAACTTTCTAGCAGAGATCGGATTAGAGTTTCTGATTGACCAGGCTAGTCAGGGGACTCCTATGAAATACAAGTGAAGGAACTAGGAAAGAAAAGACTCAAATGGGCAAAACAGCTGATGGGTTGTTATGTGAGAAATGGAAGGAAGTTTCTATATGTTGCTATTAGGTAGAATTATGATCAATAAATGGAAGCTTCAGGAAGACTTCAGCACAATCTAATGAAGAATTGTCTGACAGAGTGGTCCAAAGGAGGAATGGGCTCCTCACCTGTGCCAGTGTCTAGACATGATGTGTATGAACCCCTAGACCAAGAGCATTAGACAGGTTGTTGGACCAGCTAACCAGTCAGCTTCTGGATTCCATGGTTCTGTTCACTGGATAATGCAGAGAGCACCTGAGTAAACTTTAATAAGCAGGCAATCACTTACTGCCAAGGTTTTCCCATTGCCAATAATTTCCAACTTCATTAGTCATAAGCAACTGAAAATAAGACAGTAAATACCACTCACTGGGAGATACATGCTTTAAGATTTTTTTAAAAAAAAAGAGGGGAAAGAGTAAAATCAGAATAATCAATAAGCGAAAGAAGTCATTCTTTAACCAGAATGTGCACATTAGAAAGAAACAAAAAGAACTCTAACCCCCAAACACCAGATGTAGCTTATGCTTCTGACTTTAATGGTACTGCATCGATTTTAAATATGAGACTAAGAAAATTGTAAAACATGTAAATTCTCCACCAAATAAGTATTTGATGGCTGAAAGTTGGATAGAGCAATGAGACACTTTTCTAAAAGCCATACAGGAAACTCTGAATGGGTATATCAATCAATCCAACATAATCTACACAGTACAAGGTTCTGGAACAGCCAGTGAAAATGATAGCTGATTGGATTTAAGCAACTGCTTTAGGAAAAAAAAAAAAAACTGCTTTGCAGATTTGTTTGTCAATTACTTTCATATTCCAGCCTCCATGACCATGAAAGCCACACAAGGGGGATAATTATATTTCACAGAAGCTGTTCTTGTTTTAAATAGGCCCCTAATATAAAGCAGCCAACAGAGGAAATTATATTTAATAAGACATCTGGCTTCTAAATGAAGATGCATCCCATTTTTATTCTAAAATAATTTTAATTTGGTTTGTAATTGAAACACGAAGTTGATGGATTTGCCTGTCCCAGAAAACTGTTTACAAAAGAAAGATATCAGAATATTTTCATGGTGCAAGATTATACTTTTATCTAAAGTATGACAAGCCTGAATAGATATTTTGACATTAATATATTCCAGGAGAATATAACTTCTTTTTATTCATGAGATTATATTTCCTTTAACTAAAATGAATAACATAAGATATTTGCTTTATCCTATGCTATGGATAGGATAGCATCCTTTTTTTTTTTTTTTTTTCCAGCGGTACGCGGGCCTCTCACTGTTGTGGCCTCTCACTGTTGTGGCCTCTCCCGTTGCGGAGCACAGGCTCCGGACCCACAGGCTCAGCAGCCATGGCTCACGGGCCTAGCGACTCCGCAGCATGTGGGATCTTCCCGGACGGGGGCACGAACCCGTGTACCCTGCATCGGCAGGCAGACTCTCAACCACTGCGCCACCAGGGAAGCTCTATGCTATCTTTTTAATACTTATCTACTCATTCATTTATTCCATCCATTTATTTTCTCCAAAGTTAACGTTTTTACTTATACCTCCTTCTGTTAAATAAAATTCTTCACCTGTTCCCATTTTATCTCCTTTATTTTACCACTCCTTTCCTTTTCTCTCTTCCTATATCTTATTCCTTCTTTATTCTACCTTTGCAACCAAAAGGATTCATAACTGTTCAGTACCAAGGGAAAGAAGTGAATGCTAATGGAAGGAATTACTTTGCATATAGAAGACCCTCCTATAGAAAGACACCTCAAAGAATGTTATCATAGAAGATAGTAAAATGTGAAGTGAAAAAATAATAAAAGAATGCCAAAATAAACCAAAAGTCAGACTACTCAAAATCTAGAAAGATTAGTGGCTATCACAGTTATCAGAACAAAGCCAGTTATAAGTTCAATTTTTACTAAAATATGTATTGACATTTTATTGTTAACTAAAAATTAATAATGTAGTCCTTATAGTACAACTGCAATAAAATTTGATACTATAAAGAATTTATCATTAAGAAAAATTTTTTATTTCATAAATATTCTACTGATCTATTCCTGCAAAATAAAAAAAATAAATCCATGAAAACTGAATCTAGTGGAAGCCTGCACCCAAATCCATCTCTTCTCAAAATAACTGGCCTCTAGTGTCTTCTTTAAATTATATAGTTATTCCTGAGTTTATTTGAAAAGTAGAAATTTACAATTTAAAATAAGATTATAGGGCTTCCCTGGTGGCGCAGTGGTTGAGAGTCCGCCTGCCGATGCAGGGGACACGGGTTTGTGCCCCGGTCCGGGAAGATCCCCCATGCTGCGGAGCGGCTAGGCCCGTGAGCCATGGCCGCTGAGCCTGCGCGTCCGGAGCCTGTGTTCCGCAACGGGAGAGGCCGCGGCAGTGAGAGGCCCGCGTATCGCAAAAAAATAAATAAATAAAAAATAAAATAAATAAAATAAGATTGTATGAACAGGGTTGTTTTCTCAAAATGTAAAGCATTTTACATTATTCATGATTATGTATGTTATAATATGTATTTTGTGAAGATCGAATGCAGAATATTTGTTAGCATGCTGAAACACCACTGGCTTAATTAAAATGCCTGAAAGATGCTTTTTGTCTGCAGAAGAAATTGTCATATAATTACTATAATGCATCAGCTATGTTTTCACTTTTTTTTTTTTAACAAAGATGAACCCAGGTGATTTCTGGGTAACTCTAATATGAATCAGGAGGGATAACTGTAGAAAATGAAGTGTAAATAAAATATGTGGACCTCAGAGTAATTCAAGAATTTTGCCTTTGAATAAAATTACAGTCATTTGCTTTTTAAGAGTTTAGGGGGGGCACTTCCTTGGTGGCACAGTGGTTAGGAATCCACCTGCCAGTGTAGGGGACACGGGTTCGAGCCCTGGTCCTGGAAGATCCCACATGCCGCTGAGCAACTAAGCCCATGCGCCACAACTACTGAGCCTGCGCTCTAGAGCCCGCAAGCCACAACTACTGAGCCCGCATGCCTAGAGCCCGCGCTCCACAAAGAGATGCCACCGCAATGAGAAACCCGCGTGCCGCAACTAAGAGTAGCTCCCGCTTGCAGCAACTAGAGAAAGCCCACGCACAGCAACGAAAACCCAATGCAGCCAAAATATAATTAATTAATTAATTAATTATTTTAAAAAAGAGTTTAGGGGGATTGTTGTGGTTATTGAGAAATTTTCATAGCAACATTCATCAGAAATAAACCAATTGTCATAATAAACTTGTATGTATCGAAGTGAGTTACAGTACAGCAGGCTGAGTGAATCATATATCAAATTCTAATTTCAGCTGTTTTTAATCTTTAAATTGATGAATGTTCCAAGTTCAAGAGTTATCCTTTTTAGAAAAAATAGAACTCTGAGAAGTACACAAACTTATCTTGTTAATAGAAGTTTACTTTGGTTCATTTAAATACATTTTTTCAGTAGACTAATATGTTTTCTACAATTTTGTTTTCTCACAATGTTTTTATTCTAGTAAAAAAACAATTCTAAATGATATTTATGGATCTTGTTAAGATATCTTCAAGTACTTATGGCTTAACGGGTTTATTCAATTATACATTTGCAAATATCAGAGAGGAATGGTTTGACATTTTACTTATGCGAGGTAAAAAAAAATTATAGACTACTGCAGATAAAAGACAAAGTTGCAGACTGAATACACAGGGTAAGATTCAGAAATATGTTAAAGCATTATATGGACAACCATATAGGGAGAAAATATTCCCTGGCATTTTTCAGGGGAAATAATGTCATTTCTGATTCACTTATATTTGGCAATGAAAATGCTGTTTCTTTAGAAGTTCTGTCCAGGACATGTGAAAACTTTGAAATCTTTCTAAAAATTTTTGCTTAGAAATAACAGTCTTAAAATACGTTGAAACCACAAATGTGTTTCTATTTGGAGAGGGTCAAAACCAGCCATATTTGAATAGATACCACATATCAACCTTAGGAGATGCTACCTTAGAGCAGTGGGAGTTTTTCAAAAAGAGTAAATGTGTGAATTCCGTGAAGGTTTGCCAAGAATTCCACTCAAACTGGATAAGTATAGAGAGGTTTTTTATTTAAAAAGAAAAAATATATATCCGAGGTATCTCAAGGCCTCAAAGGCAGAAAGTACACTCAGAATCACATAGCTGAATCTTAGAATTGGAAAGCGATCAGGAAATAAACTCTCTCTCTTCCTCCACTCCCTGCTCCTTCACACCCATGACCCAAACACAGCCACACCCTGCCAACTCCAGCAAATTTATCACCTCATCTGCATTTCTGTTTCCCAGTTACAAATCCTCATTAGAGAGTTCTAAAGGGGTTCAGTCAGGCACTGCTTTGGCTCTCCTTGGCGCTGATGTCCGCCCCCTGCCCATTATAAAACTGTAGGAACTCATCCTCTGTTTGGGAAAGGAAATTTCCAGAGAAGTGAAGTGATTTGAGGTGATTTGCTATTCTCCAGAGCTAAGAACAATTAACTACTTGTTCCTACATAGGTTTAACTTTATAGTGTACCTTGTGTATATTTCCATCAGGAATTCAGTTTCATTCATCTCTGAATGCTTTTGGCATATCACAGACGTTCAATTATTATTTGTTAGAGATGAATGAAGTAGCCACAAACAAACTGTTAAAAGATAAACTGAGGTATATTTTATTTTTTTATTATTTTTTTAAATTTAGTCAAATCTCATTCATTCCTTTTTTTAAAAATTTATTTATTTTTTAACATCTTTATTGAGGTATAATTGCTGTACAGTGGTGTGTTAGTTTCTGTTGTATAACAGAGTGAATCAGCTATACGTATACATATATCCCCATATCTCCTCCCTCTTGCATCTCCCTCCTACCCTCCGTATCCCACCCCTCTAGGTGGTCACAAAGCACCAAGCTGATCTCCCTGTGCTATGTGGCTGCCTCCCACTAGCTATCTATTTTACATTTGGTAGTGTATATATGTCCACGCCACTCTCTCACTTCGTCCCAGCTTACGCTTCCCCCTCCCCATGTCTTTAAATGTTAAGAGTTTGAGCAAAAATTGACTCAAATGAGGCAGCACCAAATGGAAAACGGTTAAGAGTACTCAGCAGACAGGAGCCAAGGGAAAGACTTATATAAAGTACAGAAATAAAAAAAGGAAATTATTTGATTGCCTGTAGCTTAAAGCCTAGTTGGCTGATGTGTAATTGTTGTCCTTAGATTTTTGATTTTGTAACCTTGAGGCATCTGCAGGCTTAGATTGTGTTTTGCTTATGTAAGCCACCATGGCATTAGCGCCTCCGCAGTAGAATGGTCCCTTGTTTAACCAATTTAACACTACATTTGGTTATTTTTCTGGTTAATATGGAAAGTCCTACAGATTGTTGGAGAGTAATCTCTGGCAGAGGTTAATCAGTGTTAAAATAGCTTGTATATATAATAATTGAGACATCCCGAGGCTGAATCCATAATGTTGAAGTCAATATACAGCTTTTAAAAACAATACAAATTAATTTAGCTATTATTATATAATGAAATGAAACCCAAACAAAGTATTTAAATTGGAGTTATTATTAACAGCGACTCAACAGTTGTCCTTCAAAAGTGTAGATATGTCTAAATGTTATTCAGCAATTTCTATTATCTATTGTCTCTAGGAGAATATACTGAGAATATTTTCTTGTACCAAATGTCATACTCGTCCTTGAAACTATTTCTTCTCTTCTTTCATCATCACCCTTGACCACCTCACCTCACTGCACCCCAGTTCAGTTCACAAAGCTAGAAAGTGTGCTGAAGGCAAAGTATTGACTAATACAGTACTTGACACCAAGTGAATATTCCAAAGAAGCCTGACCGGACATATAAATTAAGGAATAAATAAGTGAGTGAACACATTTTGACAGTTATTCAGGAACCTTTGTCTGCAAATACTCCCTCCTACTCTGGCACAGGATAAAGAAAACAAACATTTGGAAATGAAAGTGATCAAATTTATAGCCATGGGCATTAACATCCAGTCGCAATAATCCCTGCCTGAGTTCAATTTGTTGGCAACAGCTTTGAAGCCAGAGAATTTTTACTTATGAAAGTTATGGAAATGGAGGAATAAAAACCTTTATACTATTATTCCCACCTCTAAAATTCTATTTCTACAACTTGCAGCTAAAGTTCCTCTTGCTTATCCCCTAATTAGTCTCCTTTAAAAATATTTGGTGTAGGGACTTCCCTGGAGGTCCAGTGGTTAAGACGCCGCCCTTCCAATGCAGGGGGCGTGGGTTTGAACCTTGGTTGGGGAAGTAAGATCCCACATGTCGCACAGTCAAAAAAAAAAAAAATGGGGGGCTTCCCTGGTGGTGCAGTGGTTGAGAGTCCACCTGCCCATGCGGTGGACGCGGGTTCCTGCCCCGGTCCGGGAGGATCCCACATGCAGCGGAGCGGCTGGGCCCGTGAGCCATGGCCGCTGGGCCTGCGCGTCCGGAGCCTGTGCTCCGCGGCGGGAGAGGCCACAGCAGTAAGAGGCCTGCGTACAGCAAAAAAAAAAAAAAAAAAAAAAAAAAAAATTGGTGTTGTTCTCGCCCATTATGAATGTTGTCCCTAGCTGTGACACAAACTGAACTTTTCCGGAAGTCTCTCCCCAGGAGGGAGTTAAGTGCTTAAGGAGACTTGTTTATTCTCAAGGCTGAGTGACCATTTAGTCCATTACAATGGAAAGAGCGATTTCAAGGCAAGTATGTACCGCTAGAAACAGGTGCCTAAAAATGTGGCTGTCTTACAAGCGTAAGAAGGCAAGAAATTCAAATTAATCCCATGAAGCCTTCTGTTGGAAACTACCACTCTGACAAGCAAAGCAATAAGCACCTTCTATCCAACTCTGGACTGCTTGATTCTCTAGGTTCTTGGCACTTTCAGTTATTTTCTTTTACTACATCAAAGTAAAGAGGAAGTAAATCATGAAGTTTTAGTAATTCAAAACGAAAAGCCACAGGAAAGAAAAACAGTAATGAAAGAGAAGGGGGAAATACTGCAGTTTATTAGAAATCAAACTTTTCCCAAAATTTAAAATTTATTTCACAGTACAATGTTTCAATCTAGGAGAAAATTCATTTTAAATGATTTAACTCTGGCCTTGTTTATTCACAAAAACTCTTACTAGCTTAATAAATTATAAAATAGACATTTTTGTTTGATGAATTACACACTCCTGCCTAGCTCATTTATAGGGATAGAGGGCAGACGGACATTGTTTTATTGCTCTTAAATTCTCCAACGAGCCTAACACAGCGGTAGGTGATTGTGAATTGTGAGTTGAAATTTAATAACACTACCCAAAGCCTAGTGCTACTGGATCTCATTTCAAACAGTAGTCAGTCCAACAACATAAATTCTGCTTGTAGAATGAAATGCTATATGAAGCCATGTCCCAAACACCACATTCCTCTTTTCCTTTACTCCTCTTCCCCCAAGGCAACTGAAAAAAAAAAAAAGAAATGCACAACGTAAAAGCTGAGAGGTATGTTTTATTCAGCAGACAAAATTGAGAACGTAAGATAGCCCTAAGGGACTATCTTAGGGATAGTACAGAAGGGAAGAAGTACAGAAGGAGCCAGGATATACAGGAGGTTTTGCAACAAAGACCAGGTAGTCAGAACATAAAAGATTCCTGTTAATTAAAGAAAACCAGACATCTCAAGTTAAAGAATTTAGCGCTCTTGTATATGCGGGAAGATGCAAGAGCCTGAGCTCACTGAAATCATTCCTTTGATATACACCTCAGCTATCTGGGGCCAGTATCCTTGTGCTTTTTCATCCAGTCTCCTCAGGATGCATCGCTGCGGGTGGATGCGGTGACTGAGGGCTTGGCGGCGGGCAGCCTCCGGGCGCACCGTCTGGGCTGGTTGTAGTGGCTGGATGGCTGCAACATCTCTTGTTTCCTGATACGGCAGAGGCAACACTTTCTCACTGACACCAATTCCGAGTTATGCGCCATGATGAGAGAGAGAGAGAGAGAGAGAGAGAGAGAGAGAGAGAGAGAGAGAGAGAGAGAGAAAAAGAGGGAGACGGAGAATAGAAAGTTTCTACCATCCTAAAAGACCACACCTTCTCCCAACAGTGAGAAGCTTATTGTCCATTGACTTGCCTCTTCCAATAAGCATTGTTTTGACAAAAGAAATGACCTGAAGCAACTGTGAATTTCAAAGGACTAATTCAGTCAACTTTGGAACTAAATCTTAGTGGACTTTTTAATTCCTTACCATTAAATCTGCACATCCTGCCAGAATGTGTTGTTGAAATTTTACACATGGGGCCCAAGAGAATAAGGCACAGTGCTCTAGCACTCTTGGTTATATCTGGGATAACAATCTAATGAAAGATGAAAATAAGAAAATTAAAATACAATAAATTACTGCCTAACAGAGACAAGTGTACCCAATTTCTTGCTTTCCTGATATTTTTCACTTCTTTTTTTTTTTTTTTTTTTTTTTTTTTGGTGGCAGGCAGGAGACAGTTTTCCAAAGAGCTGATTCTTGGATTTAGATAGTGCAAGAAAGAATTCTAGCTGTTACAGCAGGGGTTAAAATGTGCAAATGCCTGCAGCAATTCACTCTCTTTGACTAGCTGTCAAAACATTTAAATTGTGTCCCTGTCATTCCTCCCTCCCTCCTCCACCTTCTCCCCAGCAGGGGGTCCGAGAGCTGAATCTTCATCAAAAGAGAAGAGTCAGATTAGCAAACTATATCTTTCTAAAAGGATCTCCAACCTTCTTTGTGTTGCTTGTCATGTTTATTTCTTTATGTCATTTTTTTCATTAATCCTTGCTGACTCTTTTCAGTTTTATTTAATGGAAATGCCCTTATTTTAGGTCAGTTAACAGCCTAACGAAAGACATTACATTTGGTTAATGAACGTGCTTAAAAAATAATAATAATAATTGGGGACTTTCACTGTGTCTGGACAATGAGGAAAATGAGCAGCCTACAGAATCACTTTAAAATTACTTCAACTGGTAATAGAATAAACTGTAGCAGAGAGACTTCACTAAACATGTTGCTTAAATTCTGAAATGTGTACAAGGGAACAAAGGCACAAGCATCACCCTCATATTATAAATAATTAAATAAATATTATTAATAGAATATATTGGGTAATAAATGTATAAAATTATTAAAATGTTGAAAATATTTATTATTAAATACCTGCCCTCTATACTTCTGATTATGGCATTTAATCCACACACATCAGGCATTCACTGAGCAGTCACACTGTGCTAAGTCTTAGAATACTGATGAGAAAGACACAATCTTTGCCCTCTGATAGCTCACAGTCTAGTGAGGAAAAATGACCAGTAAACAATTGTGAAATGAGATTCAATGGATGCCCACTTACAAAGGCATCTGAGAAAGGTCATTCAAGTATAATTGGGGGAGTTGAAGATGTTAACCAAATATGGCTTTGTGAAAAAAGGGGTGGAGGTTATCCAAGTATTGAAGAATGAGAGTTAGACAAAAGATAACATATTGGGGTGGGAGCAAGAGAAGGAGGGGCAGTTTTCCAGGCCAAGAAGGCAGCCTTAAAAAAGGCAGCGAGTTATACGAAAGCAATGCATGTTTGGGAGAACAGCAAGTGATTATTATTAAACCTCGGGGTGGAAGATGAGGGAAAGAGGCGTTAATGCACGGCTTAGTGGCCCATGCTGAAGACAGTAGACTTTATCCTGACGACGCAGAGGGAGAGCAACACGATTTTTAAACAGAGTAGCTAAATAACTGTATTTTTAAGCTAGAAATAATGATAATCATAGATATTCTTTATTGAGTGATATTACATGCCATTTACTTTATATAATTCAATCTTACTTAACTCTCTTTACAATATTGTAGGTATATATTCTCATTTCACAGATAAAATAACTGATGCTCAAAATCTT
Source organism: Lagenorhynchus albirostris (assembly GCF_949774975.1). Taxonomy (NCBI): domain Eukaryota; kingdom Metazoa; phylum Chordata; class Mammalia; order Artiodactyla; family Delphinidae; genus Lagenorhynchus; species Lagenorhynchus albirostris. The sequence goes on along the minus strand of NC_083098.1, from coordinate 37,087,606 downwards.
TAAGAAACTTGTCCAAGTTCATCTAGCAGCTAAGAACCGAAGCTAAGTTTCACAATGTTCTCACTTTCCCACCCTATCTCTCATAATAGCTGTAGTTGTGTGGTTAAGAGCAGGTGTTTTGGAGGCTAACTGACTGAGCATGAATTCCTCACCACTTTATTTGCTATGTGACTTTGTGCAAATTGTGCCTTATTTCATCATCTGGAAAATATAAATGCAGTAGTGCACATAAAGCAGTTAGTATAATGCCCGACCCTTGGTTTAATGCTAACCGTTAATAGTATGATACTAGATAATGCTTGAGCACATTTTACATACAAGAACCAAGTATGGGTATTATTATCTTCATTTTACAGGGTTTTTTTTAATGCTGAAACTTAAAGAAATTAAGTCATTTGCAGAAAGACATATAATTGTATGGCAGAGCTTGTTCTGCTCCAAAGCCCACACTCTTTTTGTTAATGCAGAATATAGTATACCAGAGACTGTCTCTGGTGCACTATAGAGGATAAATTAAAAGGAGATAAGACAGGAGGCAGAGGGTAGAATATTTAAAGAGGTTTTTGTAGAAATCTAAGAGAGAGATGTCAAGAGTCTGAAATAGGTAGTTAAATGGAGTAAAAAAAAAGTCAGTTAAAAGATATCGACAAGGTTGAATGAACAAGAGTGATGGCAAATTGTACGTTGGGAAGTAAGGGAGCTGGAGAGATAGCACCGAACTCACCAGCATATGGGGCAATTAGTATGTAGGGTATTCTCACATAACAGCTTCTATTTGCTATGTGTTAGGAAAATTCATTCATAGGAGGTAATGGGCAAGGTTTCTCAAGGAAACTTGGCCAGGTTTGAATTAGCTTTTGAGCAGCAACGATAGAAAGAGAATTGCCCAGAGACACAGAAACAGCACACATTCATTACTGGAGATAATGAATCTGCAGTGGAGCTAATCCACATAAAGGTGTGACTTACAGCAACACTATTCTATAGGTGGTTGAACTAATACCCTGCTGGAGATGGGAAAAGTGAACAATGCAGGACTATTGGCAAAGGATCTGATGGTATTGGTGCAGATTATTAAAATGATAGTCCTTAGGGTATTTTGTTCCCTTGCCAGGAACCATCAGTTCCCTATTATACCACCTCCCCTTCTCCTTTATTTCTTTTTCTCCAGTTAACTCTTGGCATTTCATTAAATCCAGCATGAATATCATTTTACTGGAGACGCCTTCCCTGACTACACCAAATACACCAATTCCCTCCATTTAAACTTTCTTATATATTCTTTGGAGCACAATTGCATTGTAATCTTACATGTTTAAGAAATTAAAAATACAATAGTTATTTGGATGACTCTTTGATCATGTCAGACTCCCCCAGTTGGCTATAAACTCTTGGGACTTATCTTTGTTCGGTTTTCCTCCTCACCATTATATCTCCTATGTCTAGCAAAGTGCCTTATGCTTAATAGGTGTTCAATAAATAGTTTTCGGATGAGTAAATTATTCAAAAAACGAATGATTGGATGAATTGTTAAAAGAATAAGTAAGGAAGCATATAAACAGGTGAACAAGGAAGGAACTGAATCAAAAGAAGTCAGCAGCCTCAATGAATTTCAAAAGCAGTATCAAGAGCTTCATGGGAGAGCCAAAGTCTAGTGGGTATAACAGACTGAATTGTGTACCCTCCAAAATTCATATGTTGCACCCCTAATCCTCAGTATCACTTGCGGAAGGGACTTTTAGGATGTAACCAAGTTTAAATGAGGTCAAAGGATGAGATGCTAATCCAATAGAACCAGAGTCATTATAAGAGGAAGAGACCCCAGGGGTGCTTAAGTACAGACGATAGGTCATGCAAGGACACAGGGAGAAGGTGGCCATCTGTAAACCAGGAGGAGAAACCAACCCTACCAGCACCATGATTTTCGACTCCCAGCCTCCAGAAGTGTGAAAAAATTAATTTCTGTTGTTCAAGCTACCCAGTCTATGGTATTCTGTTATGGCATCCCTGGGAGACTAAAACAGTAGGCTATAGATTTTAGGTTTGAAAGGATGGAGTGGAGATGGGAAAGAAAACTAAAACTTAATAGACACAGAAACAAATTAACACACTGTAGTTTAAATTAATAACCATGATGGCTGTGGAGGGGGGCAGGAGTTAGGGAAGGATAAATACCACATAGAAGGGGAAAAAAAGGGAACCAATCCAAATAACTTCTGAGCACAGCATTTTGACATTATACCCACAATCTAGGGAATAAAAGAACCACAAAAAGTCTTGAGGTTTTTCTGGTGGGTTTGTTTTTCATCATGATATCAGTGTAGCTATTCTAAAACTGTTTTGTGGGTAATGTAAAACTGAGAAAATAAATAATTTGATGATAATGTTGGGAACCAAGTTTCAACTGTGGAAAAGAAAGATAAAGTTATGGAATGAGGTAAGAAAAGAAAACCCTGCAACTATCATAATAAAGACTCATTCGAACAAGAATTAGCATTGCATCCAAGGGGGAAAAGCTCAGTGAGGAGCAGGATATGTGCATAGTCCCAAAGTGTCTCCCCACAGATCGCTTAGCATTGAAAGAGAAAAATAGTAACTACACAGTGGAGAAACCAGAAAACACCTTTATTATGTGATCGAATTAACATCACCAGTAAGGGCAGACGCACACTGTATGCCACCAGATGTAGTACTTTGAGAGGATCAACGCATTGATTCTCAGTACAGGTAGGAACACATGATCTAAGTCTAATCATCAGGAAACACCAGACAAACCCAAAGTGATGAACCGTCTGTAAAATAGCTATCTTGTATTCTTTGAAAATATCAATTTTTTATTAAAGATTTCTTTTAAAGCTGAGGAAATCTATTTGGACACTACAGAGATAGGACAACCAATTGCAATACAGGATTTTGAATTGGATCTTGGAGAGAAAAAAGACATTGGGATAACTGACAAATTGGATTATGAACTATAGACTGGAAAAAGTATTGTTTCAATGTTAAATTTCCTAAATGTGACAACTATACTATGAAAATGTTAAGAAAATATCATTTTTCTTAGGAAACACATAATAAAGTATTGAGGTCAGAGGGAATAATAATACAACCTGCTCTCAAATGATTATATATATATATATGTGTGTGTGTGTGTATATATATATATGTGTGTGTGTGTGTGTATATATATATATATATATATATGTATACACACACACACACACACACACACACACACACACACAGAGGGAAAGAGAGAATACAAAAAAGCAAATGTGGCAAAACATTAAGAATTGTTAAATCCGTATAAAGGGTATATGGGAGCCCTCTATTATTCTTTCCACCTTTCTATAAGTTTGAAATTATTTCAAAATAAAGTTTTAAAAAAATCGAACAAACGTACACTC